>NW_026706011.1:0-164941 GCF_029867415.1 Vicia villosa | reverse complement strand
CTCTAAGTTTATCATCTGAACAAGAGGAGCTGCATATATAATGCTCATACTGTCCCTTCTTATTCTCAACATCCGCAGCATATTTTTTTGTCTGAAAAAAAATGAGGTCATAAACTCTTACGACTAAGCGAAAAAAGTAGAATTGAAAAATTTAAGTGATAATAATATGATCAAAGAAAAACAAACCTTGTCATCGATAGTTCGATGAGCTAGAATAGTCTTCAGTACTTCATACAAGACAGTGGCAATCTGAACATTCGTAACCATCCCCTCCCTTCAAGAGAAACATCAGAAGAAGAAGAAGAATAAGACATTGTAAAATCACACAACCTCCAAGAGCAAGTTTAAGAAAAATCAAGCCTTACGGTTCTTTAGTAAATTCACCATCCCTGATTCTAGTCTCGTAGAAAGTTTGGTAGTAATTCAGTAGCTCTCGGGGATCAGTTCTGTTAGTATGTTTCTGTGTTATCTCCTCTTCCTACAACCATGAATGTTAATCAAACCACTTTCAAAATATGAAAGAATTGCGAGAAATTAAAATTAGGCTGTGTACCCTTTCGACCTTGCGCAGTAGATTAGTCTTGAATTGTCGGACGCCATGGCCACTTGATGTTGGATCAATTGTATGAGCCTTCTCAACTGCATACCAGCGACCTGTAATTAGTTAAGCAAAGAAAAGTTATTGATTAAGCAAAAACAACAACAGCAGCAGCCAATGGAAAAAGAACTCACAAAGAAAGGCAACTCTAGGATTCTCCAATTCAATACTATTGGCAGCTCTAAGAATAGGCACAAGAACAGCAAGTGAAGAAGGAACAATCTCACCATCCATAATATTCTCTTCACTGGTGCTACCCATGTTTCTACCACCAGAAACACCGAAACCAATGCAAGTTTATATTTTGAGAATTGGGGGATGAAACTTGCATGCAAAGGAAAGCACGTGGAAAGTGAAAAAAGATGAATGAAAAAAGGAGGTTAAGGCATACACTCACACATCACATTGCTTTTTTGAGAAAAGTTTTGTCTTTTGGAATTGAAAATAGGATTAACGAATTGGGGATGAAACTTACATGCAAAGGAATGTGAAGTGCTTTGGAGGTTGAAGTTGCTATCACTTTATTCTTTTCTTATGTATTAAAAAATATTGAAAATTCTATTCATTAAAATGACTTCTTTAAAGAAGTTACATTCTTACAATTCAGAATTATGTCATAAATCCTAAAATGCCACATAGGACTATATCATAAAGGTCATTTATTGTACAAAATGTACAAATTTATGCAGGTGAAATGAGGTATCAAGGTGGAAACTGAGTGGTATTGAGTCAAGGATTTGTAGAAAATCTGGAGGAGAATTCTGATTAAATTTTAGCAGCATAACAGTATATTATTTCTCCCCCTCCTTTCTCTGCTGTGGATTAGCTGTTATATAGGCAGAGATAGGTGAGAAAATTGTGAGCAAAAGAGAAGGAATTTGAGTGAGATGAGAGGGAAAATCATAACAGAATTCTGAGTTTTTTTGGAGAAATTTTGAAGGAGTGAATCCGTGTGAAATGTGAGGGGAATTCTAAGCCTTTGATTAAAGTAAATGGAGGGTTGAGATTGGTTTGAATTCAGAATTTTGGATGAAATTTGTTTTGTTGAAGCTATGTTAACATCATGAAGGAAAACGTGTTTTGCTGAATGTGTATAAAACGTAATTTGCTTTCTGCTTGGACCCACCTTGCCATTTTTGCAATTTCTATTTTTATGTCATAAAAAATAAAAGAAAATGGTAGTAATAATAGAAATAATAAAAGAAAAAAAATTAATAACAATTGGAATAAAAAAATAACAATAAGAAAAAGAAAATGATTTTATATTAAAAATTAATCTAAATTTTAATAATAATTCAAGTTAAAAAGATATTTTAATTTTGAACGAAAATTAAAATTAAGACTAACAATTAATATAAAATCATAAAATGGTGGAGAATGGAACTCTAAACCTTCAGTTTTGAATGGACCCAAGATATTGACTTTTGCATTGACTGCTTCGCCTCATCTCGCAAACACCCTGATATTCTTGGTTCAGTCCCTGTCTAACAAAGATAAAAGAGAAACAAGACATATTTTTGTAATTTTGAATAAGGGTTAGTAAACATAAAATATAATCTGATGAAATGCATGATGCAAATGAGCTGGAATCGTAGGGTAAAAATCAAGGTACAACAAAGAGTGCAGGGTTTTATTGAAGAAGAGGGTTCTGATTTGTATAGAGTAAGAGTAAAAGGGTTCTGATTCTCAGTTGATAGTTAAGATATGGCATTTTATAAGGATTTAGTAAAGGTTATTGAAAAGCCTCTGATGTCATACTTTAGGTCCTTGATGCTTGAGATCCCTTGGGTACTCGTTGCGTTGGCATAGAAAAAATGGTAATGAAAGTAGAGCCTGAGAAATGTCTTGCGTTGATTTTAAATAAAATTGGTAACTTTCATGATCACCCTTTTCTCCTCTTTCTCCTTCTACAATTTTTTTCTCGATGAGTACTCATTTATGCTTTTAATTCAAATCTTATTTCCCGAGAATCTGTCGTGAAGTGGCTTAAATACCTTTAGGAAGAATCACCTAATGTCATTTTCAAGTGCAGCACATAACAATAATGATCAAGCGTGTGATGGAAATCTTTTAAAAAAGTCAAGCCAAGTATTACTTTGCTATTGAATGATTATCTTGGAGATGAGGCACAACTAGAACTATTGAAGAATTATTCAAGAAGCTACGAGGTATTAGAAGATCGTTTTTATGTGTAATGTTAAAAGATTACCTGTTGTCAATATTTCTACTGTCAATTTAAGTACATTCGTACATGAAAGTTGCTTACATTTCCTTCTATTAACTGTCTAATAAATTGAAGAAAAGTGTTTGTGTGTCATTAACTGCATTAAAATCCCCTGGCCTCCATTGTAACTCACAGATTCTACACTTTTGGGTCTATTACATGGATGCTTGAGTGGTGGTTCATTAGAAAATAAGTGATATACGAAAAACTCTAGATAGATGGTTGTCATGATTTTATGCAAACCTGAAAGTTGAGGGAGTTGTGATCCATCAGAATTACTAGATATTCATGCTCTAAATGTGTCCATGACAATTTGTATTGATTATGTTCACTTTTACTTTTAATTCGTGATATGACTCATGTATCATTAGATACTGTTAAGTGTTAACCATGGGTTGTTTGAATCCTTTGTTTCTCTATTTTACAATGTCATAATTACACTTTCATATGCATTTTGGGTGATCAAACACTCTAAGTGGCTTTTAGTTACTGTTGTATTTTTATAGCATATAAAGTTATATCTCCTTGTCATTATGTCGGGTTCCAGTGGCCATGGTTGCTTTCTGGTACACTAGCTAGAATGCTCTTAATTTACTATGAGCAAAATAGTAGCCATTTTTCACGCATTCTTGTTCCTATCTTTGAATTCTTGTGTTGATTTAATTATACTATTAGTTTGTTTTATATTTTCAGCCTTCTATTCAATATACTTGGATAGACAACATTTCAACCTAGGGCACTCAATATGTCGGATGATTGTTTTGAAAGATTTTGTAGTGTGAGTGCTGCATTAAACATAGAATTCTGATTAGTGAGTGCAGTATCACTTCTGTCATATTTTTTCATGACTATATTGAATCAACAACATCCTCAAAAGGAAAGAAATCAGATTTATATTATATGCCCTTCTTCTTATCATGACCACACTGAATTAATTGATAAGTAAATAAACCGTTGGCAGAAGAATACTATATATATTATGTCTTTCCGAGATTAGTAGTACCGAAGTTCAAACATGGTACATACATCTTAGCAATACATTCCATATTCAGATACATATTGACTCTAGTTATAGCTACTTGAAATTATTTTATTTTGTGCACCTATTAGTTGCGTAATTTTGTTCTTGACTCTTTGCAGGTGAAATGGCTAAATAAGCTCTTGAGAAAACTTTGGCCATTTGTGGCAGAAGTGAGTATAGTATAGATTTGTTGCTAGATTTATTTTCATATGTTATGTGTTAGAACTTAGGAAGGGTATAGAGGGGTTTGAATAAGTGGTTTCTTTTTGCAATATAAAAATGACACAATATTTTTATCTTGGTTCGTTATAACTCAAATACTCCAGTCCACCCGCCAAGGTTATTTTGCCTCTCTCAGTCGAGGACTTAAATCCATTAATCAAAAACTGATTACAACAATCCACGAAGGCAACAGCCAACGTCTTATTGAGAATCATAACCACAACTTGGTTACTCAAGAAACAACTACAGAGAGAATTTCTATCAAGTGATCTTAAGATCTTCTTAATCTAAGCTGTATCACAACTGTGATTTTTTACTAAGTATATGTAACTCGGTGAACTGACTTTTATTTTTATAAGCAACAATGTTGCGGTAAGCATGAGTCGCCACCGACTTTTATTTTGTCCAATGTTAGGAAAGGTAAAAAGTACAAAAAAAGACCTTTTGAAAAAGAAAACGGGCTCGGGGGGTAAGTTATGAAAAGGGAAGGTGTAAGCACCCTTTTCATCCGTAGTTATCTACAGGCTCTTAATTTGCTTAGCTCATGTTTGTTTGTTTGTTTGAAAAGAGGCATAAGGACTTTAGCGTAAATGCGTAGCCTAAGTTTTTTGAAAAAGTATTGAAAAGATGTTTTTTAATTGAGCTAGGCATATTAAGAGCACTACCCTAATAGTTGGTCTTTTTCTATACCTTTTAAAATTCCTAGGACTATCCATACTATATAGAAGTAGGTAGTCCTTGTTTATATTGGACGTGTGTGTCATCGAGGTCGTTTGAAGGTAACAAGTAGAGGGACACGACCTTATAATCGAAGACAACCAAAGAGGGGCGTACCCTAGGGGTGAGTGAGGTGCAAGTGTATTGGATTCGATTATATTATTTATCTTGGAGTTAAAAGTGATCTAGCGATTGATTATTATCTTCCCATACAATTCTAAACATACATCTAACAAGTATATAGTGTAGAAAGTAAAAAGCAGAAAATAAATCCTAATTATTACAAGGCTTCGGGGATGGGGGATTACAATTTTACCAAACGGGGGATGAAACTAACTATAAATTATTACAATAAACTCAGATGAAAATTAAGATGGAGATAAAGAGAATAATATATACAAATTTTATAATGAACTATAAATATCCGCAAGAAAATCCAACGCCTCAATGATAGTACCTTCTGTATCTCCATTCTCACAAATTTTAAGAACAATAACTCCATAATAAATCCGGATCTGTGTCGGCGGCAGTCGGTGGTGTTATTGGTGGTTGATGCAAATTGGAGGCGGGGCTTCAGGTGCGGTTGTCGGTTCTCCGTTGGTCCCGTCATTTGCGCAGAGGGAGTGGATCGAAAGTTGTGTGGCGGTGTCGTTGTGTTGCTGATTTGCAGATCTGTTCCCATTCGTTGAGGCTTCCATTTCTTTGTTTCACTTCTTCCTCTTTCTTTTTGTATGTTGCTTTCTTTGATAACCTGTAAACAAATCAATATTTTTTGCAGTAAAAGTGGCGTGAAATTAAGGTTAGTGTATGCGAGAATTTTTTTTAGAGGCTCATGTGTTTTTCCTCTTGGTCAACAATAAAGAATTTGTACAAAGTGGTGATTTGGTTTTATGATGAGGTTTATGGACACCAAGATGGAAGATTGTTAGAAACAAGGTGATTAGTTTGTATATGAGTTTTTTTTAAGGTTAGATGGTTATGGTGATGTTTAAAGTTTGATTTATTTAAAGAAAAAACAATGGAAAGATGGTGGTTATGTGTAGTACTAGTGAATATGGTATTAGTGTTAAGTTTAATGATGAAGGTAGGAATTTGATGGTGATGAAAGCATGGTTTTATAAATGATTACGAGTTTAGAAATTATGCATTGTTGGAAAAAGGTTTTGTGTTTGAATGAATGGTTATGTTGTTCTGAGTTTGTGTTTGTGTGGTTAGTGTACTGAAAGTGGGATGGTGATTGTTGCTTCACGTGAGAGAGAAAGAGTGGTAAAAAAAAGGTAGGGTTGATTGTTAGTACTGTACGTGTGGTCAGTGGGAATGGAAATTGGTCTATTTTACCATCAAAAGAAATAACCAACCTGAAATCAATTAAAAACACAGATTAAATGTCATTATGTTTTGGTATTCATGTGATTCTTACTGTTGGAACATTGCTTTGGAAAGAAATAAATTGCTTTGGAAATGTTATTGATGTTGTCGGGCATGTGTTTTGGAAAAGTTAAAGAGATTGATTTGTGATTTTATGGTTAAATGATATTTAAAATAAAAAACTAACTTCTAGAAATAACCTAATATTTAAAAGATAATTAGCTAATACATATATATTTTTTAAATAATAACATAATGATAATGCAAGATAAAAAAACCAATATTTACAAAAGAAGTAATAATAATAAATTCTTTTTGTTATTTTTGATATTTAATAATAATATATATTTCCAATAAAGGTTAAAATTTAAAAAACGAAAATTAATTCTAAATTGATAAAAAAAAGTATTTTTGTGATTTTTTGAATAAAATAAAGTTAGAAACAAATAAAAGGAAAAATGTCAACTATGGGATTTGAACCCGGAACCTTGTTCTTGCAAACCTTTCCTCCTTACCATTTGTGCTATGTTATTTGTTCAAAATGAAATGCCAATTGAAAGCATATGAAGCATCGGCCAGTATTTTGCTATTTATAAAAATATAAATAATTTAATAGTAAACTATTATATTTTAAAAATAGACTTTAAATCGAATATTTATAAAATTTAGGATGTCAATGTAAATGAACTCAATATTTTATAAAAATCCAATTTTGAAAAGAATTTTGAATTTTTGAAAAGTGTGGGCAAATTTTGGGGTACAACAGTTGCCCCTGTTCAATCTTCTTAAACCTGAAGAGGTAGATTGGCTCGCTTGCCAATTGTGATCTGAAGGTGTAAGAGGATTGAACACTAAAGTGCCCAAAAATTTGCACTCGCCGGTGCAGGAAATAATATTGTAGATTGCTTGCATCGAGAATGGGCTTAAAGATGCCATTTGTCGAATTGACAGAATGTTGTCGGAGGTGGGCTTAAAGATGCCACCAGTCTTTTGATAGTATGAAGGTCAGAGGGTAGTCGTACGTTAGACTACATCTAAAGATGATGAGTATATGAGAACATCAGAATGAACCGTTCGTTAGGCTATATCTGACTTGATTATCCTCAATCTCCTCTGAATTGTTGGCTCCATTGCCGAAGTATTAAGATTAGATCGTTGACTCCATTGTCTTGACCACCTCTTGTTACTAAGAATCGAAACTATATTGGTGGCTCCATTGCCTTAACTCCATTGTCATGATCACTTTGACTCCATTGTCGTGATCAATTATGAATCCATTGTCGGTGGCTCCATTGCCGTGATCATTTTGACTCCATTTTCATGATCAATTTGTGACTCCATTGTCGGTGGCTCTATTTCCGTGATCATTTTGACTCCATTGTCTTGATCAATTGTGACTCCATTGTCGGTGGCTCTATTGCTGTGATCATTTTAACTCCATTGTCATGATCAATTTGTGAATCCATTGTTGGTGGCTCCATTACCGTGATCATTTTGACTCCATTGTCATGATCCATTTGTGACTCCATTGTCGCTGTATGAATGGGCTTAAAGATGTCATTCAGTGAGTTTGATAAGATGTTGTCGGAGACGAATTTACGGATTCCGTCTAAAAGAGATATTTGTCAGAAGTCTGGAGCGACATGCTTTCCAAAAGGTGTGTCTGACGTAGAGGTTCAGAATATTCGGGGTTCAAGCGTCCATAACGTATATGGCCTAGAGGTTTAGAATATTTGGGGTTCAGGCTTCCGGAATGTGAATCTGAAGAAGATCACTGCCAAGGAGCTAATTTAAATATCATTGCCAGGGGACTGATATGATAAATAAAGATGTAGATATCACCGCCAGGGGACTAATGTGATAGATAGAAGTAGATATCATGGCCAGGGGACTAACATGATGAATGGGAACCAACTAATCGTTACCAGGGGATTGACAAGATGAGAAGGATTTCAGTTACTTCCAGGGGACTGATGTAACAGATAAATGTAGATATCACTGTCAGGGGACTGATATGATAAATGAGAACCTACTGATAACTGCTAAGGGACTAACATGATGAGAAGGAAAATTGTTACTGCTCGGGGACTGATGTAACATATCATTGCCAGGGGACTAACATGATAGGAAGATAACTTACTGTTGCTCGGGGACTAATACAATAAGTTGTAGGTGTATATCATTGCCTGGGGACTAACATGATAGGAATAGACATTGGTTACTGCCATGGGACTAACGTACCAAAGAGATGTAGCTTCATACCACTGCCAAGGGACTAATGTGATAATGAGATAACTTATTATTGCTCGGGGACCAATGTAATAAGTTGTAGATTGGTGTACATCACTGCCGAGAGACTAACGTGATGGGAGTTTGATGGGAGCGCTTATTAGAATGAATCTTCGTCTGGATTGAATTTGAATGATCCGTTGATAACGTTTGTGAGTTGCCCTGAAAAACAGAGTTCACTTTTTTGCAATGTCATGATGTATGAATTGCATGATGAATTTTTCGAAATGAATGAGAATGTTATGCATATTCCATGAGGTATATAATGTATGAATGCAGAATGTTGCTAATGACGATTGCAAATTATAGCAGTGTTTTGCGGGGGGAAATAAATCCTTGACTGTTCAGCGCCTTGGAGAGATTATTTGAATCTTGACTTGAATGCCCCTGATGAATTGGACAATAACATGTCATGCCCCTTGTACATATTGGTGTTTTAGCCAACTGGGTCATTCGTAGGAAATATTTTTGCTTTT
Source organism: Vicia villosa (assembly GCF_029867415.1). Taxonomy (NCBI): domain Eukaryota; kingdom Viridiplantae; phylum Streptophyta; class Magnoliopsida; order Fabales; family Fabaceae; genus Vicia; species Vicia villosa. The sequence goes on along the minus strand of NW_026706011.1, from coordinate 156,026 downwards.
CGAGCACTTATGAAGCATGCCTGTCGGGAGGGCTTCATGAGATTTGTGTTGTTATAAGCAACATGCCCCAATATCATGAATTTAGGAACAATGGCCCTGATTGATCCCGGTCGACGGTAGTTTCGACTACCCTTGGGTGAATGCCCCTGGTTGTTCAACAGTTTTGAGAGATCTCGTGATTGCCCCAGATATCTGAACACATACTCAATGGAGTATTTCGACTGCTTTTATGCCCCTGAGGGTGATCAGAATTTGAGATATCCTCGCTCGAAGTCAATGGAGTTCTGAAGACAAATTGTCCTTCTGGAGGATTAAACTTTTCTTCTGCAGTTCATGATGGAAGCTTTCCTGGTGTCAAGTACTTGTTCATATGCAAAGAAGGTTTATTATGAAAAACATAATTCTAATCCAAAGTTCATGTTTGTCTTGCAATTTTTTTTTTTAAAAAGAAATTTTTTGAAAGGATGTCAAAATATCGATTTTTTATGAAAGGTGGTGTGATACCAACTCAATGTTTTAGCAAAACTCCTAGGAGTCGGTTTACCGTAATCTCGTTACAGTATGCTTTCGAATTAACCCTACTTCAATTAGGACTTTTGAGGGTTGTAACGTGGCCATGTTCACGGTTTTATAAAAAAGGATTTTTAGGCTCAAAATTTTATTGGTGCCCACCCCCCTTCGTGATGTTTTTCAACCTAAGTTCAGTTAACTCGATGCGAGTATTCGTCCTTCAAGAGGAGCTTAAGACGATTGAGGAATCGATGGGTGTTTGGACATGGTGGTCACTCTCCCTTTTGAATTTGGTGTCTGATCATACGACTTTGTTCTTTGACTTGATTGTCACACGACCTCGTCCTTTTGCTTTTGCCTGGACAAATTCTTTTGAATTCTGGTTTTGACGTCCAACGGGATGCCCTAATTTTTTCTTAAGTCACTTGTTTTCAAGTCGTTGACTTAGCGGGCATTCTTTTCTCTTTTTTTGGTTAATTTTTTTTGAACAAGTCGTATGAACCCGAGATGTCTTTGATTCGTTGGAACGATTGTGACTGCCTCATTCCTTTGCTGACGAAGGATAACCATTGCGGTATTGACTTTCTTCAACCTTTGGAGGATAACCATTATTGTGTCCTTAGATGTGTACTCCTGATGAATTTTGAATGCTCGATCAAGTTAACTGAACACTACCCTGCCCCTGGGTTAAATGTGAGGGTTTTCGTATAAAAAAGAAACTCCCACTTCAAGGCTCAAAGGGGTTGACAATGGATTAACTTCCTTATATCTCAAGTGTTTAGGGATTTGAAACAATGCATGTACATCATCAATAGGGTTTTACTCGAAAGCACACCAATTGAGGTTATCGGCATTATGTGCTCGTCATTCTCCCTTCAGAGTCATCATGCTTTATCATTGAGAAATTGGTATCACAAGCAAGGAAAAACATATTAGAGCGAGAGCGAATGAATTTTTTCAAGGAAAACATATACAATGCATTATTATTATAGTTCAAAAACAAACAAGTATTGCATATAAACAGTATTGAATCAAAACAAGAAAGGTTACGCATGAAAATGCATGAAGATATAGAGATTGCCAATGTTGAGGAGATTCTCTCTGTATGGACTTATCGCTTCAAAACACCCATTGAGTCAAAGGAGAACTTCAAATCTAGCTTGCAGGTGTGAATGTGATAGCCTTTGCATCAATCAGGTCTCGAACCTTGTCTTGGAACGGCTGAAAATCATCAATCGAATGGCCAAATGCCTCATAGTATAGAACAATCCAAATGTTCGTATCTGAAACTGCAGATTACTCCCAGGGGAAGATACCGATGAAGCCACACAGGAGTTATAAGTATCCAGCTTTAGAGATTTGAGGAAGAAGATGAGAAACTCGTTGTTTGGAAATTTGTTATGCAATGATATGTATGTATGCAGATGCAATGTTTTCAAGGATCTTTTATGGAATCTAATTTGCAACATTAAAACTGAATTTGTTCGCAGCTTTGTCTGAAGAACTTTGGCTTTCCTCTTTGAACGTTCTTCTATAAGAATCAAGCTCACCATATCAAGTGGGTCATAGCCTCTGATTCAGGAGACCGTAGTTTCGAGTTTGAAGGCATATGGCTAGAGGAAAATAAATCCTCTTGCTCCTTGATAGGAAATTGGCTTTTGATAATCTTTCCCCAATAGCACTTGAAATTGTGCGTCCTAAATCCATAAGATCCTTGAAAAGGTTAGTCAATATGCTATTTTATGATGTCATGATGTTATGCATTAAGTACAAGGTGGCGAGGACGAGTAAGTTTTACAAATAGTTCAAACAAAATCCTGCAAGGAAATCAAATTGTTAGGGTATAAACAAATCCTGCAAGGAAACCAAACAGTTAGGGTATAAACAAAATCCTCAAGGAAACCAAATTGCTAGGGTGTAAACAAATCCTGCAAGAAAACCAAACGGTTAGGGTATAAACAAAATCTTGCAAGGAAACCAAACAGTTAGGGTATAAAAAAATCCTGCAAGGAAACCAAACGGTTAGATAACAATCACGTTACGCAAGTGTCCTTAAGTTTAAAGGATTGCATGGAGTCCATAGGTAAGTACCCTCCCCACTGAAGTTTAGTTGGCTCAACCTGTCCTATATAGAGATCGGGTTCTAGGGTGCTCATATCATTGACCTTTCTCGAAGGCGCTTATCTCAGTTCGGCAATCGAATCACCAACCGAAAAGGTCTTGAAAGTCCAGTCCATATGAGTGTAGCTTCGAGTATCAAACAACTTCAGTCGGAACCAAAGCCAGCCATCTCGCTACTTTATAAAAGGCCAAATTTTAGTTCAACTAAGGTTCTAGGGGCGAATTAGTGCTTAATGACACCACGCAGCAGCCAAGTGTTTCCTCGAGTCGGGTCCTAAGGAACACCAGGACACACCAATGTGTCACACTAACGATGGCCACCATATCAACCACATTAGTATACGCTGTGCAGTCTCCTTGGTCTCATGCCATTTACCTAAGGTACTCAGATCCGGGTTAGGATCTTCCACACAAGTAAATACCTAAAACAGCCATTAAGAATAAAGCATACAAACAAACAATTAAAAACATTTTAATGAACTAAGCCCTAAGGTAAACCCTTCTTAAAGACTCCCCAGCAGAGTCGCCAGTTCTGTAACTCGGTGAACTGACTTTTATTTTTATAAGCAACAATGTTTCGGTAAGCATGAGTCGCCACCGATTTTTATTTTGTCCAATGTTAGGAAAGGTAAAAAGTACAGAAAAGACCTTTTGAAAAAGAAAACGGGCTCGGGGGTTAAGTTATGAAAAGGGAAGGTGTAAGCACCCTTTTCATCCGTAGTTATCTACGGGCTCTTAATTTGCTTAGCTCATGTTTGTTTGTTTGTTTGAAAAGAGGCATAAGGACTTTAGCGTAAATGCGTAGCCTTAGTTTTTTGAAAAAGTATTGAAAAGATGTTTTTTAATTGAGCTAGGCATATTAAGAGCACTACCCTAATAGTTGGTCTTTTTCTATACCTTTTAAAATTCCTAGGACTATCCATACTATATAGAAGTAGGTAGTCCTTGTTTATATTGGATGTGTGGGTCATCGAAGGGTCATCGAGGTCGTTTGAAGGTAACAAGTAGAGGAACACAACCTTATAATCAAAGGCAACCAAAGAGGGGCGTACCCTAGGGGTGAGTGAGTGCATGTGTGTTGGATTCGATTATAGTATTTATCTTGGAGTTAAAAGTGATCTAGCGATTGATTATTATCTTCCCATACAATTCTAAATATACATCTAACAAGTATATAGTGCAGAAAGTAAAAAGCAAAAAATAAATCCTAATTATTACAAGGCTTCGGGGATGGGGGATTACAACTTTACCAAACGGGAAATGAAACTAACTATAAATTATTACAATAAACCCAGATGAAAATTAAGATGGAGATAAAAAGAATAATATATATAAATGTTATAATGAACTATAAATATCCGCAAGAAAATCCAACGCCTTAATGATAGTACCTTCTGTATCTCCATTCTCACAAATTTTAAGAACAATAACTCCATAAGAAATTCAGATCTGTGTCGGCGGCAGTCGGTGGTGTTATTGGTGGTTGATGTAATTCGGAGGCGTGGCTTCAGGTGCGGTTGTCGGTTTGCTGTTGGTCCCGTCATTTGCACAGAGGGAGTGGATCGAAAGTTGTGTGGCGGTGTCGTTGTGTTGCTGATTTGCAGATCTGTTCCCATTCGTTGAGGCTTCCATTTCTTTGTTTCACTTCTTCCTCTTTCTTTTTGTGTTTTTCCTCTTGGTCAACAATAAAGAATTTGTACAAAGTGGTGATTTGTTTTATGATGAGGTTTATGGACACCAAGATGGAAGATTGTTAGAAACAAGGTGATTAGTTTGTATATGATTTTTTTGAAGGTTAGATGGTTATGGTGATGTTTAAAGTTTGATTTATTTAAAGAAAAAACAATGGAAAGATGGTGGTGAGGTTTAGTACTAGTGAATAATGTAGTAGTGTTAAGTTTAATGATGAAGATAGGAATTTGATGGTGATGAAAGCATGGTTTTGTAAGTGATTACGAGTTTAGAAATTATGCATTGGTGGAAAAAGGTTTTGTGTTTGAATGAATGGTTATGTTGTTCTGAGTTTGTGTTTGTGTGGTTAGTGTAATGAAAGTGGGATGGTGATTGTTGCTTCACGTGAGAGAGAAAGAGTGGTAAAAAATAGGGTTGATTGTTAGTACTGTACGTGTGGTCCGTGGGAATGGAAATTGGCCTCTTTTATCATCAAAAGAAATAACCAACCTGAAATCAATTAAAAACACAGATTAAATGTCATTAAGTTTTGGTATTCATGTGATTCTTACTGTTGGAACATTGCTTTGGAAAGAAATAAATTGCTTTGGAAATGTTATTGATGTTGTCGGGCATGTGTTTTGGAAAAGTTAAAGAGATTGATTTGTGATTTTATGGTTAAATGATATTTAAAATAAAAAACTAACTTCTAGAAATAACCTAATATTTAAAAGATAATTAGCTAATACATATATATATATATATATTTTAAATAATAACATAATGATAATGCAAGATAAAAAAACCAATATTTACAAAAGTAGTAATAATAATAAATTCTTTTTGTTATTTTTGATATTTAATAATAATAAATAATTTCTAATAAAGGTTAAAATTTAAAAAATGAAAATTAATTCTAAATTGATAAAAAAAAGTATTTTTGTGATTTTTTGAATAAAATAAAGTTAGAAACAAATAAAAGGAAAAATGTCAACAGTGGGATTTGAACCCAAAACCTTGTTCTTGGAAACCTTACCTCCTTACCATTTGTGCTATGTTATCTGTTCAAAATGAAATGCCAATTGAAAGCATATGAAGCATCGGCTAGTATTTTGCTATTTATTAAAATATAAATAATTTAATAGTAAAGTATTATATTTTAAAATAGACTTAAATCGAATATTTATAAAATTTAGGATGTCAATGTAAATGAACCCAATATTTTATAAAAGTCCAATTTTAAAAAGAATTTTGAATTTTTGAAAAGTGTGGGAAAATTTTGGGGTACAACAGTATAGTATATTGAAGATGAACTTTAAACTAATACTTTGAACAATAATATTTTCCTTTAGTATAAGTGTTTAAGTGTGAGATTATAGCTCTCTTGTGAGATTATGAGCTCTCTTGTGTTATCTCTTTCTTTTTTCAAATGATCTTCTATTTATAGCGTTTTGAAGATTTCGTCCGATGCTGGATAATAGGCTAGCATAGCCTTTCATGTTTGCGTGTTATCTTGGATAAACTTGCTTTCCACGCTTCTTGAGACTTGTTACTAAATCTGCTTTTAGCCGTTAATAATCATTATGTCTCCAACAGTAATCTTTCTTATGTCAGAGTATTTTATCTTTGTATTTTTTTCAAGAAAACTTCTTTCTGACTTTGTAGAGATAACGTCTATCAGAATTATGCTTCAGCGGTTGATGCTTTAAGAAGTTTCTTCATTAGATTTTCTTTAGACTTCAGCGTGACTTTCTTTCAGCATTTTTATGTAGTCCAAGTTCGGATGGTACTTGTTTTGCTTGAACTTCAGCATATGTTTAGAACTTCTTCTGAAATAAGAGATATAATTATAGTATCATATTTACTTATACAAAATTTATTTAATTGTTATCATCAAAACACTAAGATAAGATTAGAACCAAACTATGTTCTAGCAATCTCCCCCTTTTTTATGATGACAAAACATTTACGTTCTGATCAAAAAAATTTTATATAAGAGAAACAATCTCCCTCTGAGATGTATAGTCTCCCCCTGAAATGTATAATTAGAGAGAATTGTAAAAGATAACATGAGATGTTATGAATTATGATAAATTGTTCCTTAGTGAATGCATGACAATGACGTATGATGTTTTATTTGTTTTTGAATTGTGGCACCCTTGTTTTATGTTTACTCTGATTATTATTATACTTGCCGCGGGGGTTTAGAAGCGTGTTACTGTTCTTGAAGGATCCTTTCATAAGTGATTTGAAAGGTAACGACATAATACTTCCAAACGATATCAACCTTACTATAGATCAAAAATCAGAATATGAATTCACTACAACACGGAAGACATACAAAAGCGCTTATTTTGGGCTTTAAAAGCGCTGTCAAAGGCAGCGCTGGCGTAGGTAACAAAAGCGCTTTTGAAAGCGCTCTGGTAGACCCCCCTATAAGAGCGCTTTTTCCAGAAAAGCGCTCTTGTAGACCCCCCTATAAGAGCGCTTTTCTAGAAAAAGCGTCTGGTAGCTCCCCCTATAAGAGCGCTTTTTCCAGAAAAGCGCTCTGGTATCCCCCCCTATGAGAGTGCTTTTTCTGGAAAAAGCGCTCTGATAGCCCCCCTATAAGAGCGCTTTTCCAAAAGCGCTTTCGTAGGTTGCGTATTTTTTTATTTTTTATGCCTTTTTTTTAATCTTTAGCAGCGCTTTTTGTAACAAAGCGCTTTCGTATGTGGCCCTTTTAGAGCGCTTTTTAAAAGCGCTGTCGTTGCTAAATGAGGTATTTTAAAGTGCAGCCTATAATTTGAGCCTCCCAGTTCGACCTGTAATATTTTCGACCTGTAATATATTTTCAACCTGTAATATTTTCGACCTGTAATATATTTTCGACGATATATTTTCAACCATCGGTAGGACAATATATATATATACTAATATAATACCATTATAATTAATATCCAAAATTATATATATATATACATCATTATAATTCCTGTCAAACAAACTAAATCTGTAACATCAACAATATAATTTGATATTTCAAATCGACCATATATCCTAGAGTACTATAATTTGATACTTCAAATCGACACAAATCCTACACGAAAAACTGATGAATATAAAATTGACACAAATCCTCTTTGATTTCTTCCAACTTAAGTCTCGTGTAAGAAGCAACGCAGAATTCGTCAAAGTACTACAGAACAAAAACATAATATGAATGATTTAGTTAAATGTAATAAATTATAAGAAATTAAGTTCACTAAGTTATAAGTCCATACCGTGATTGGAATTTCTAATTGATTCGTTTGAATGATTTCTTTCATAAACCTCAAAACATAGTATCCGCAGTCTGAACTGTTTCGCTGTATCGGACACTACATAGAAAAACAAACAACATTTTATAGTTGTACGTCTTGTTTTATCAAGTAGCATAAATATTATAAGCAAAATTGTGAAAAATAATGTACCTGCACTTTGATCCAAGTAATGTTGTTTGATTTTGTCCGGGATACCTGTGCGTCTCGTTGACTTCAGAACACTTGTATTGATCTAACAAAAATATAAAAGCATATATTTAGATCAATCTCACAAATAATTAAATATATAAATATACAAGAATATTTAGAACGATCCCACTTACAAATCAATCATTTCCTTCATAGCCGGATAATTGTTCCACTCACCATCTACCGAATTCAGAAAATATACAACTTCTCTTATCGGGTTGATAGCAAGCAACAACCAGTGTGCTCTATAAATTAAAACAATAGGTTATATGAAAATTTTGCTACGCAAAAGAAACAAAGATTAGATGAACCAAGAATGAGAAACTAACCCTACTGGTCGGGTATTATACGCCCAAAGAATCAGACTTTCTGTATTGCCGGAGGACATGAATCTATCGACTAAGCGCTGTCTAACTGATTTTGGTTCCGAAGCAATTGTCATTCCGCTGCAACTATAATGAGATCCTATAAAGTGTGAATAATAGAATGTTATGCAACTATAGTACAAAAAATATACTATAGATAGGAAGTTACAGTTGTCTCGATTGTTTGAGTCTCTAAAAGAATACAGTACCTTATTTCAGCCTACCCCCGATTTCTTAAAGAAGACATTACCTTATTTCAAGGTAATATAAGTCCACAAACCAAAAAACTGATTGAGAGACACTAAATTGAAATTAAATAGAACCATAAACAATAAACTACAAGCAGAAAACAACAAACTATAAGCAAGAAGAAAGGGCTAGTAACCTGAGTTGGACTTGATGTGGGAGACGGGTAGGTTTGAATCGGCGTTGTACAAGTAGAAACCAGAGGCTTCAAAGTAACTGTAAAATTAAACACACACACGATGCTGTTAAATATACTACTACTAACACAATATCAAAAAAACCCCAATCTAGATTGAACATATTAAAATTAGTTTCTATACTGCGAAATTCATCATAATACCAGTAATTTGAGAAAGAAATTTACCTCGGATATTACCGAACTCAAGAAAACGCCAAACGTCGAACTAGGTCGGGAAACGATCAAACTTTCACTCTACACAAGTTACCCCTATAGCAAATTCACAAAGTTAGTAACCACTAAGACAAAATTGATTGAAAGATTCTAAAAGAACCTACATCCTAATAGACACATGAAATTCAGTCCTTCAAATTCTAATTTAAACATATAGAAAAGAAAACATAATTCTCATATCTATATATTAAAGATGCTTGCTTGAAAATCACACACACTAAATACAGTGAAAATATTAGTAACTGAGACTAAATTTGTGGCGCAGGACACAACAAAACACATACTGTCATCGCCATAGCAGCGCCATTAAAAAAACTATCTTATTTAACTTGGTTAATGTCCTAAGCTAACAATGAAGAATACGAAGACGAGAGAGAAGATGAAATAATGGTCATTGAGTCATTGCAATTTAGCTTTGATACGAAACAAGTTGCTACAAATCACTTTTCAAATTCAAATAAAATTGGGCTACTAATTCTCAGTATTATAATGCTGATATAATATATCATTTTCAACACAGGACATTGGTGGAATCATGACAAGACCAAAAATGGGTAACAAAACTGTTCTGTTTCTTTCTACTAATAATAAGTTCTTCAGAGGCTAATTAGTATCAGTTTTCATTCGATTCTGCAAATTTATGGCTTCTGCAAATTACTAATAATAGGATTCAATAATACAGAAAACCCATTCATTAAAACCTAACACAAAACCCGAAAGAACGATGAAGAAGAGAACAGTGAGGGCAGTGAAGAACAGTGAGAACGATGAAGAATAATGAAAGACAAAACGCGTCTGTTTTAATTTGTTTTAAAAATTTTATTTTTAAAATGACCTACGTCAGCGCTTTTCAAAAGCGCTTTCATAGGTAACCCCTATACCAGCGCTTTTTTGCTAAAAGCGCTTTCGTACCCTATTCCTATACCAGCGCTTTTTGAAGCGCTTTCATATCTACCCCTATATCAGCGCTTTTACAAAGCGCTTTCGTAAGGTGGCCTATGCCAGCGCTTTTTCCAAAAGCGCTTTCGTAGGGGTGCTGCTAAAAGACAAATTTGACATAGTGATTAATGAAAAGAGATTTAGAACAATCGTGATGAAAAGAAATTTGACAGATTGATTACATGTCCAAACTCCAAACTCAGGAATTGAATAAAAATAAAATATTTTTGTAAAAGTTTAAGAAAATATGAAATAAAATGTTGAATAAAATTTAAATACATATAGCAAAATGACTAATTAAAAAATAAATAAAACTTTAAACACCAATTCATAAGAAGGTTAAACTTCAAATTCTGACAAACTTAACTTTGTCAATATTATTATAATATTTCAAAATTTACCTGCTCATGTCATATCTTTATATGTCTAATTAAACTAAAGCTACATCCTTTAATTTTTTGTTAAAGAAAGCTGCATCCTTTGTTTGGCGTGACTGATAATCTTTTATTATTTTAATTTGCCCCTTCTTAAAAACCCATATGCTTCCAAACCAATCAGAGTTTCTTATATCATACTAAACCTTAAATAAAACATTTAGCAGTTTATACAACTTTGATAGAACTTGGTTATTATTATCCTAGTAACAAAAGCACTTTATCACAGAGTAAAACTAAGTATATACCTTTGTCCAGATTCTGTGCTTCATAATATAAAAAGTTAATATGCATAGTACAAATTTTGTTTCTTTTTACAAAATGTAATAAAGCAAAGTATAAGAAAATTACACATAGCTGTTATTTACTTAGTGCTTGACATCATCAAATCATCACCCTTGAGATTTAGATAGTTCCTTCAAAGCATTATCAATCTTTTCCTCAGATGGTTCACTAATGCATGCCACAAGAGGACTCTCATCTGGTACTACATCATCGCTTTGGTAGCTTCCTGTCCCTTCTTATTCTCAACATCCGCAGCATATTTTTTTGTCTGAAAAAAAATGAGGTCATAAACTCTTACGACTAAGCGAAAAAAGTAGAATTGAAAAATTTAAGTGATAATAATATGATCAAAGAAAAACAAACCTTCTCATCGATAGTTCGATGAGCTAGAATAGTCTTCAGTACTTCATACAAGACAGTGGCAATCTGAACATTCGTAACCATCCCCTCCCTTCAAGAGAAACATCAGAAGAAGAATAATAAGACATTGTAAAATCACACAACCTCCAAGAGCAAGTTTAAGAAAAATCAAGCCTTACGGTTCTTTAGTAAATTCACCATCCCTGATTCTAGTCTCGTAGAAAGTTTGGTAGTAATTCAGTAGCTCTCGGGGATCAGTTCTGTTAGTATGTTTCTGTGTTATCTCCTCTTCCTACAACCAAGAATTTTAATCAAACACTTTCAAAATATGAAAGAATTGCGAGAAATTAAAATTAGGCTGTGTACCCTTTCGACCTTGCGCAGTAGATTAGTCTTGAATTGTCGGACGCCATGGCCACTTGATGTTGGATCAATTGTATGAGCCTTCTCAACTGCATACCAGCGACCTGTAATTAGTTAAGCAAAGAAAAGTTATTGATTAAGCAAAAACAACAACAGCAGCAGCCAATGGAAAAACAACTCACAAAGAAAGGCAACTCTAGGATTCTCCAATTCAATACTATTGGCAGCTCTAAGAATAGGCACAAGAACAGCAAGTGAAGAAGGAACAATCTCACCATCCATAATATTCTCTTCACTCGTGCTACCCATGTTTCTACGACGTACCACCAGAAACACTAAAACCAATGCAAGTTTATATTTTGAGAATTGGGGATGAAACTTTTTTTTTTTTTTTTTTTAATCAAGATATATTAAAAGAACCAAAAGTTCTACAAGAGATTACAAAAGAGCGAAGAGCTCAAACCGAAAGAAAATTACCCACCAAATACACCCTAAGAGAGGTAAAGTAAAGGATCTTTACTAAAATCATAAAAGTTATAGTTGGTACGAGTAATTTTCCCAATATAAGACCACCTCCAAACAAGGGTCTTAATACTCCAAACGGTGTCGGAAACACTCCACGAATCATTCCGGAAAATAATCTCATTTCTACGCTTCCAAATTGACCAACAAATAGCCAACCATATAGTTCCTTCTCTACCGGATTTCACCTTCTTGGATTTACAAAAATTACACCACTTCAAGAAACTACCCATGATACAACCATAATCAAAGGAAAGCACGTGGAAAGTGAAATAGATGAATGAGATATGACAATGCAATATTTGCATGTTGATTTCATTTTCTCTACTAAGTTTCTCCAAATCATATTTTTCAAAAAAGTTAGGAGTTAAGGCATACACTCACACATCACATTGCTTTTTTTGGGTTAACTTTTTTGAAAATGGGATTAACGAATTTGGGATGAACCTTACATGCAAAGGAATGTGAATGTGAAGTGCTTTGGAGGTTGAAGTTGCTATCACTTTAGTCTTTTCTTGTGTATTAAAAATATTTGGTTTATGGTTTATTAATTTGCTCTCATTAATTATTAATTTATGGTTTATTCATTTTATAACTTGCTATGATTATTGGTAATGGAAAAATTAAAAATATTCTCAGATTTCAGAGATACATCTCCATACGCACCCAAAATACAACGTTTCAGATTCAATAGTTAGATTCTGGCTTTAATTAAAAAAATTACGAAGATGCATCTCCGGATACTTTCGACATCTAGATTTTACATTTCCTACTTACGAAGATACATCTCTTATGTTTTGCACCTAATGAAAAGAAGGTTTTATTGTATCAGTTTTGTTGTTATTCATAATAAATTCTTCATTTTTTTCCATTTATCCTTCCAACACTTCATTAACAAAAATACTTTTTGATGTTTACATTACAGTTTCAAATCATTTTTTCTTTGTGTATATTTACTACATTAAAAATTGAAGAAATTAAATTTGAGACTGAATGTTGCAGAAGTAACAAAGGAGTCTTAAATGATATCCAGAATAAATAAAAAAATTAGAGTGAATGATACATTGAAATCAATCCTTAGTATATATTTACATAAAGTTAGCCAAAATAATTGAAATAAGCAAACTACTTAACAACATATTGTAGTTAAATACTAACTGAACTAAAATTTTGTATTGTTTTAACTAGGTGAGAGTCAAGCTAGATCATTATTCAGCAACACTATTTCATCATTTGGGCTAGAACTGCCGGCTACTTGAGGTTGGATTTCTTTCACATCCTTGAAACTTTGTAAACATTGGAGCACAGATTCCATTGGAGACAAGAAAGTGCTAACTCGGCAACCCCATTAATCATTTGCTTTACCATGGAATCTGTATCAAAACTGAGGGTATGATCCACAATAAAATACTTCTGCACTACCTCCATTTCCTAGTTTTTTGTCAAAGTGGTTTGTCGCCTTGTAAAGATCTTTATAGATGAAGTGTTAGACTCCGAAGTTTTGACTTTTACGAATGCGTTGACTATCAAGTCTAAAAGGTTGTTAGGAGAGGTTGCGAGAGTGTATATTATAGCGCTTATAAAAGTATATGGATGTGATGACAGCGAGTGTTGCCAACACAATTAAAATAACACCTTCCATAAAACATAGGAAGTGTAAGTAATTATATTTGTATATAAAGTATCTACATGTAAAAAAAGATGAAATATATTAAGGAGAGTAGAATTTATTACCAATGATGATTTTCTTTTTCAAATTCCATGTTCCTGCAACAATTAGTTATAAAAGCAAATATGAGTTAGAGTTGTGATGATTTAAAGAGAATATTGAGTATTCAAATAGAATATTTTACTTCATGGACCTTTTGAGGCGGAAGATCTCTTCAAGAGACACATAAATGAATTTTCTACTCTTTTGTATCCACATCTCCCTCCATATTTTGTACAAGCACGGCACCTGTCTTTCCCAACACCGTTCCATCTCACCTCAAATCCTTGGACTAAAATACCCTCCATAACGCGTGATTTGTTTGGCAAAGATTTCTTTTTTCTAGGTACTGTGATACTATGCTTGCAGTTCACCGCATTAAAATCAGTCAATTTAGAACTTGAAATTACGTATCTACTATGAAATTTTCCGTCGATATAACAACCAATTACTTCAAAAGGAATTTGAAACGAGGGAGTAAAGTATGAATTTGGAAGATCACCACACTCATACAATATAGTATACATTTCATTGTTGGAAGTGTAATAGAAGAAATGGGAATCTATTTCCACATTACTATAATGTTTGGGACAAGAAAACTCATTTCCAGGAAGAAAACTCCATAAATCGTCTCTTGCAATCCTCAAAACTTGAGAGGATTGATTTATATGAAGGATGTAAAATTTTTTAGACATCATTTCCATAGTCAATCTACCATTTTGGCAGTCAAGATAAACTCAGGGCGTCCACAGTAGCTAGATTGTGTGTTAAGGTTCCAGAAAGGATAGGTTATATTGATGAAATTAACGCAGCTAAAAGGTGCACAAGATGTGTAAATTTCATCTGCGATAACGTGAAATTAGGTTAAGAAGAGTGGGAGAAATATAAAAGTGTTACTGGTGAAAGAAAAAGGTAATGATATTTGAGAATAATGTTTCTCCATAATGACTTTGGTAATCAGAAAGTGCGACAAGCAACCTGAAATTGAACTACATTTGTTAATATACCGAAAGAAATAGGATAATTTAAGTTACTCAAATATTGAAAAGTATACTTTTATAATTATAAAAAAAATACACTTAAAGTATTCATCCAAGTGATTTACATAGTTTAAAATGAAACGTTTTCTTTCTCTAATCGACAAGTTCGTAAAGTTTATTTTTAAATCTTATATACATGAATGTAAATTACTATGAATTGATTTTTAGATTGAGATTATCATTCTAAAACGAATGAAAACTCTAACATCCACAAACAAGAGTTTAATAGCCTAATTTTTCAAAAATGAGATTTGTTAAGAATTTACCATCAAAAGGTTTTTTTTCTTCCAGATTTATCATGTAGAGGTTAACAATCATTCATAATCTCTTTTAATCTACACAAAATTCGATTATCAAATTTTTGTCTCTATCTACCCAATGTAAAGCTGTAAACATCAATATAACATATCATTCAATGTTATCGATACTAATATTTAGTAATGTATCTGCTAAGAAAAGGTAGAAAATATTCAACAGCTGGTTTTAAAATTACATGTGATATCAGTGTCTTTGTATGTCTAAAACACTTTTATTTAATGATTCAAAGCTTGTTATTAAATTGGTGCCAGAGCTATAATTAAAAATTAAAATTTTCAAATCACTATGACAAAAGTGGATTGTGTCATTTAACGTTTGAAAGATAACTTATGAAAAAGAGTGAGACAATTGGAGAAAAATTGAGAAAGAAGAAACGATAAGTTATAGGTATTGCATTGGTCTCAAAAAATAAGTGGAAGCATGTTAACATGTTGAGAGGGGAGTTTGAACAGATTTCTTCACATTGCATACCGTCTCATTTTGTGTTAGTAAGCCATGCATTATCTTCTATTTTGTTGCTTGCCTAATTTGAGAAATGAAGAATAAGCCAACTTTAGCATCAGTCTTCTAACTTTACAGATTATTTTATTGGTTTGTATTAATGGAACTTTTGTTTTTTATGCTCTGCATAAAATAAGAGCATCTTATACTACGTACGGTGGTCTTATAGTTATTATTAACTCCAAACATAAAATAAGAGCATCTTATACCAGCACCATTCCTTTTCAAAGAACACACACATACACATGTTGCATGCCAAATGAAATGGCGCAAACCCTTAAAATTTAGGGCAAGAATATATTAGCCAAAGCAAATGGCGCATAAGGCCATGTCCTAACACATAGGCGCCATTTCATCTGGCTCCTATGTGTTGGTTTTTTTTTTTTAAAAAAAAAAGACAACACCCTTTGTGTATTTTCGCGCACCATTTTTTATTCCAGTCTATTAATTTCCGAAAAATGTCTGATAAATCGATTTCAGAAAATGCGTAGTAACCCTAAATAACATTTGCATCGTCGATTTCGATTTTTTACTAAGGCACACTTTATTGATGAAGGAGTGAGAAAATGTTACAAGAGGTGGCAAGCGAAAGTGATACATTGTCGTAAAAAAAATACAGAGCAGATTAAACTTGCGACGAGGTCGAGCCACGATTAGGACATCTTTTTATATTGTGCCCCACTTGACGACAAATGCTGCATTTTCTTTCCATTTTGTCGTGGACGTCCATTTCGGTTCTGATTCGCGTACTATTGGGGCGACCCTTTTTCTTTCGCCGCATTGCGTCATTTTGCCAAACTACATCCCTATCATACTCAGGCCAGTAATCCTCCTTCGCAACCACTGGAAATGCAACGCTGTAAACTCGGAGCAATGTCTGAGTCTTGTAAATTGGAGACAACAATGATATTGTGTCGCGGTGCACAAATGCACATGCCGCTATGACATGTGAGCAAGGCATATGGAAATCTTGAAACCTTCCACAATCGCACCAATTCTCGTCTAGCAGAACCCGATATTGTTGTCTTGGCAAACCCTCATTGTGGTCAATTGTTTCGCGAACACTGAAGGTGCGGTTGAATCGGTCGAAAGAAGTTACCTAATGAGTGTTTGCTTTTGCCGATTGCTCTTGCATAAATTTCATGCAACTATCACTTAGCATTTGACCCGATAACAGCACCCCACTTCCTTCCTCTCGTTGAGAACAACGAAGCCAACCTAAAGTAGGTTGCCTCCACTAGTGCGGTGACAGGAAGGTTACGAATGCCTTTGAAAACTCCATTCATGGATTCTATCAGATTTGTCGTCATGTGGCCCCATCGCACGCCTTTGTCATAAGCTCTTGTCCATTTCTCCCTGGAGAGGTTATCTATCCAATTTCCCACATCTAGATTTGTCAGTACAATCTCACTCCGATAATATTGGAATGTGGGTTGGGTTAATGCATAACCAGCATTGACCAGGGCCTTCCTGAGCTGCCTATCCTTGATCTCCCGCATGAAGTTCTGGGCGATGTGGCGAATACAATAGACGTGAGTCGATGGTTGGTCATGCCATCCGTTTGCTGGATTGTTATAAGCACTCTCAATGGAAGCGTGCCTATCAGAGATTAAACAGAGGTCAGGTTGAGGAGCAACATGCTATTCGAGATCTTATTTTTTTCGAGTGTGTAGTCTTATGCACACAAGAAACCCTAATTTATAGAGGGACGGACGCCTGGCTTGCGGTCTATAGCATAACTAGGGTTTCCACCACAAGAAAAAACAGAAACCCTAATTTTCAAAAAAAAAGTAGGGTTTGCACTAATGTGCCAAATGGAATGGCGCATAGGTTATTTTTGTCTCCTGTAAGGCGCCAAATGGTTTGGCGCATATATGTTGCATTTGAATGAATGTGCCATTCCATTTGGCGCATATGTGTTGTACATGTGGTCCCCACCTGGTCCCCACCTGTTAACATCTTAATAATTTCAGGTTTTCGCATGCGTCTGAAACGATTCCTGCAACTTCGCATGCGTCTGAAACGATTCCTGAAACGATTCCTGAAAAGATTCCTGCAACAATTCCTCCTAATACTGCATGCATGCAACCCTATCTGGCACCTAGTTCTGCTCTACATGCATGTCACCATGTCTTGTCACCGAAAGTTATGTTGCATGCATGCCAACCACTTCTGCACAAGCAACACCTAGCAACATTGAATGTATTGACATGTCCTGCATGCAGGTTGTTACCGTTTCAGCCTCATCACTATATATACTACCTAGGCCTATGCAGATTTCTCATCACTTTCACTCGTTTACTCTCACAATAATCATTTTGCTTTCAAATTCCATATTTCCAGTGTTCAACCATGTTTCTCTTAACAATGGGTGATACGCACCGAGGAACCCCCGAGAACATTGCATCCTATGTAAGTATTTTACTATTACGTTATTAACATGCATCTGTCTATTATGAAATAACTGAATACTTATGCATACATAATTATTTCCAGGACCCTTACCGTTTCCGGACTCGGAGTCACTCGATCATCGCTCCGGACGACCGCATAATACCCTACTTTGAAGTTGCTAGTTTCGGACCAATTAGGACCATCGCTAAGGCTTCCATTGATCACAAATTTGTTCTGGCCTTGCTAGAACGCTGGAGGCCAGAGACACACACTTTCCATCTTCCAACAGGGGAGTGCACCATCACCCTGGAGGACGTTCACATGTTACTAGGCCTTCCAGTTGACGGTAAGGCAATTAATGGGTGTGTAATGCAGGCAAATTCCCTATGCTTTCAGGCATTGGGCATAGACTTGATAGAGGGACAAGTTGGTGCTAGGGGACAGGGTATTAACCTTAAGTGGTTAAGGGAATATTATGATAATTTTCGGTTTGACGACGAGTCTCCCCAAGAGACCATACTTCAAAAAACCAGGTGCTACCTTATCTTGCTAATTGGAAATGTTTTGTTTCCAGATAGTACTGGTAACACTGTTAATTTTATGTATCTTCGTTTATCAATGGATTTTTCTAGAGTCGGACTATATAGTTGGGGGTCTGCAGTGCTGGCTACGGTGTACCAATCCCTGTGCAAGAACGCAAAATACGATTCTTGCACATTCTATGGGTGCACTTTGTTGGTCCAGGTCTGGGGGTGGTGGAGGATGCCTATAATGGCCCCGATTAACAGAGCCAGTTGGACCTTTCCGTATGCAATGAGGTAACTTTTTAACATACCATATTTTTCATGCAGAATTAGTGGATTATAATTTACTCTAACTAACACATTTACTTTGCGTTTTAGATTTTGCGTGAAAAAAATGGACTTCACAAAAAATCTGCGGTTAAACATCACAATGTACCGCCAGCTGATTGATCACTTGCGACCCAAGGATGTATTATCCCTAATCTTTTGCTCTTTTATATGTGTATTTTTTATAAATATTTTCCCTAAATAATGTATAACTCTTATGCATGCAGTTTAAATGGAGACCGTATCTCGATTGCGAACATGAGCCTAGAGGTGCAGATGCGGCCATTTGGACTATAAAATGTTGCTTGATCCGGTACAACATCATCGAATTTCATCATAGTGACTGGGTCAAGCTACAGTTCGGATTGCGTCAAGGTATACCCGACCCTCCAGTTAACTTGGGAGTGTGGCACCTCAGACGAGTCAACCATCAGTGGAATCACCAAAACTGGAAGGATTACGCACCCGAATGGCGCCAAATATGGAAGGACCGTCGCCAATATGTCCTCAACTTCCCCGTGAGTGATCATGAGATGAAACCGTCCGCAGAATATATGAGTTGGTACCGTACGGTTACCACCCCTAACTTATTTATTGCAGATCCGTTCTACTTAATACACCCCCGTGCTCACAACTACATCCTACCCCAACAACAACCTGAAGAGGAACAACAACAACAACAACGGCAACAACAACGGCAACAACTACAACAACGACAACTACAGCAGCAACAACAACAAGGAGAACAAGAACAAAATCAAACTACCGACAACCATATCTGTTCCAATCACAGTCTCAATCTTTCCAAGAAGCTGAAGACCAACACCATTCCGCTAGCCAATATCATACCCAATCACAACCATTTGGATTTGCAGCGTTCGCAGGGTCCACAAGGTTGTTCAGCCAAAACATTACACCCGGTTCGTCAAGCCTACATCTAAGTCCCGACGATGGTCCTCATGGTGAATCCTCTCACCGCGGCACCCCTTCAAGCTATGCAACACCGTCGAACCAATTTGGCTTTAAGCAAGGTAGTTCTAGTGCTGCTGGGTACTACCAACCTGAAGTCGTTCCCCTACCAACTCCCCCACCACAATTTAACACTTATGAGGGCTTGGGTAACCGACTTTACAACAGTCAGTTTCCGGAAAATTATGGTGGCGTGGACGAATTCATAGACAGCGACCAACAGAACAACCCACTTCCAGGCCCAGTTACACAGACCCAGCAAGAAGCACGAAGGGGTAGGGGTAGGGGTGGTGCTAGGCTTCGTGGCGGCATCAACAAACGCGGTAGACGTGTGATAACAAGACCTTCGTGCGGAACAAATGGCTATCTTGGTGATGGACGCCATTAGGCATTTTGTTATGTTTTCTTTAATCAATTGTTGTCGATGTATCGTTTCTTTAATCAATTGTAACCGATGTATTGTTACTTCCGGTTTTTATATATAGGCCGTTGTTTCGATTTCGATTACCAAATGTCAATATACGTTTTCTACATTAAATTATAAAAACTAAAAAAAAAATATTGAAAAAAAAATTATATAAAAGCACTTAACTAATAAAAAAATGAAAAAATAAACGAAAAAAAAACCCTAACACTTATGCGCCAAATGGTTTGGCAATTAGGGAAAAAACATGACCTAATGCGCCATTCTATTTGACGCCAACTTTTAGAATATTAGGGTTAGCCATTTCAAATGGCGCATGCACCCTAATTTTACACCTATGCGCCATTTCAATTGGCGCATCCACTTAACCGGGTACCCAAACCTAGACATTTTAGTAAATAATTTGAAAACATGGTTTTTTTTGTAATTTTTTTAATAAACCTGGTTATTTAAGTTTTTTTTTCAAATAAATCCTCTTCTCCAATATGATTACTCTATTTTCTGAACGTCGGCTCGACTGGTGTTGCTATAGATTGCTTGCAGCAGGGGCTGAATAATGTTAAAGCCGGTAGACACAATCAGAAAAACAACAGAATTAGCGGAAGGTGGGTGAAGGAGATAAGGGAGTGTGAGAGGAGTGGATTTTGAGTGAGACATAGTTGAATTTATAATGGAATGGAGCCAGAATCAAACCACTACTTTTTCTTTAATGTCTATAGGCGATAATATAGTACTACTTTTTTTTTAAATTCAAGATGTTGCCAGCTATAATATAGTACTACTTTTTCTTTAAATTCAAGATGCTCCCAGCTAATCCTTTGTACCATTCAATACTTTTAGCACATTAGTAAGTTCGGAAGAAAATGTCTTCAGCTAGACTTTATTATTTTAAAGAAATAAATATTTGGAGGTGAAATTTTATAGAGAAAATTATCCAACCCTATTTTAATTTCTACGAATTCCACAAAATCACTCTGTTTTATTTATCATAGGTTTCAATTGGAGTGTAATTTTCTTTTCCAAGATTTTCCTTATCCTTTAATAAACGAGTTTAAGAACTTTTGTTCTCCTATCAATATTATCTTGCTTTAAAAAAATTAGTATATATCAAAAACACAATTCTTAAAAAATTGTTTGAAATTGATGAAAGCTAGTATACTTTCAACCTTTTCATTGAAGTAGCAAGAAAAATAGTGGGGGAATCGATTCTTACAATTTTACCAAATATGATAGAGCAAAAGTTAAAAGAAACAACGAAAACTATACCCCAAAATATGTAGTCACATGTCCTTAAAAGTATTTCAAACACTCTCTTAACTGTCTTAGAGTTTGGAAAGCAAGAATACCCAGGATAATGTCAGCCTTACTCGAGTCTACACAAGACCGGTGAAGAACTCGAATGCAAGGAAGAGTGTCTGGAATAATGAAGAGGATTTATTGTTTTTGTTTTGTTTCATTTTGGATTCATAAATGTGTATTTATAGGTCATGCATGTGTTGTTTCATAAGTTTGCAACTCTGGATGAAACAACACCTTTTCACCATATATTGCAATGGTTCATCTATAATGACACAAGACACCCCTTCATGAAATGTTGTAAATTTGAATTCAAAAAACAAATTTATGCAACAACAAAAAATCTATTCCATTTTTTGTCTTTAATGTAAAATATCTTGGAAATAATAAATAATTATATTATTTTATAAATAATTAGATATTTTAAAATTAGATGAAATGTTGTGATTGATTGAAAGTGAACTTCCCAATTTTTAATAATTGCTCTACTAGATACATCATCAAACATCAATATCAAAAGCATCTCTTAACAAAACAACAACTTTTAAGTGCCTTTATTTTTTACTCTCCTGAAAATTTCTATTTCTTGAATATTTTCTTGTGATGTACTATAAGGTAAGACATCTTAAATATGCATTCATTCACATGTCATTTTCAATGAAAGCATCTAGGTAGTCAATTGCTACATATGTGATGTCAATCACAAAAAATGATTTTGAAGCTTTAAATTATTATGGTCTGTTTGTCGTTGGCTGGTTTGAAATTCAAACTTTGAACCTTGTTATGTTTGTTACTTTCATAAGATTTATTATTCAGTCTTGTGCTTCTTGTCCAATCAATGTGTTGTCTAATCTAAATCCAAAAGTTTTTGCGGGTTAGAGGGTCTAGTTCTCAATGATTACCTTATGCATTATGATTTTAGATTTTGGATTAGATTTGTTTATGACTAGTTGTAAATTTATTATCTATATTATTTTTAGTGTGTTTGGCTAGTTTTGTCAAAGTTGGGTACTATTTGTTTCAGAAAATTGTATATTTTATCGTTTTTTACTAATTTTATTATTAATATAATTATACTGTCTTTTTAAAATTAATTAAATAAAGTTTGACTCCTATGATTTTTTTTCTTCTTGAATATTTTGCGGGGCTAAAAACCTCCATTATAAAACCTCCTTAGATAAATTGTGCGAATCATATAGGCGGCGGATTTTAAAACTGCCACAAAATATTTTGCAGAGGTCGAAAATTTCCGCTAATTGGTAAAATAACCCGCTATTTAGGCGTGATTTTTGTAGTGCAATATTTACAAGAGGTGAGAATGGAAAGGATGGAATTGTTGAAAATGTAGTTAGAACTAAATGTCGCGATAAGAAAAATACTCGAGCGCACAAACACTCGAAATACAACAGATTCGCCACTGAGTTTATTTTTTAAAGGGAAAGTGTCAATAAAACACTAAAAAACATTTTTTAGGTCGCATTGAGTGGTTAAACATTATTTGTTACTCGTGCTTGGAAGCTGAAGTGTTCGATTATTTCGTGTCGAAATTAATAAAGCATCAGTTATTTGTGAAAAGGTTTTGTGTCTAATGGCATGAAGATTTCATTCTAATGAATTTTTGCATGTTATTTATCATAAATTCTTCATTCCTTTGTTACATCATTACCAAAAAATATTCTATTGATATTTACATTATAGTTCTTAACAGGCTTGGCCTTGAAGAGCAGTAGGCTCTACAGTATAGAGTTTTAAATTTTGGAGGGCCCAAAGTTTTAGAAACTTTAAACTTTTTTACATTAAAATCAATAAATATAAAAATATTATAAAAATATTTAATAAATAAAAAATGTTATGATAAAGATTCAATAAATAAATAAAAAAAGAGATTGATCAATGTTAAGATAAATATAATTAAATATTTTTTATTAATATTTAATTTTATTTTTGATATTTTATTTTAAATTATTACAATACATATTTTTTTTTTAAAAATTGGATCCATTTTTTAAATTAAAACGGAGCTTCCAATTTAATTGAACCAACCCAGGTTCTTAAATAACTCTTTCTAAAGTAAAAAAATAAATTGTTTTTGTGAATTTATTTTTGTTGATAAAATGTCATCATGAAGATAGATCACTTGAGATGAAGTAGTAAACTTAGTGTTCCTTACAATTTAACTCATTTGTATATTACGAATTTATGATACTCATTTTCTTAGTGGCTAGCTGGACAGGCTGGTGCCTAATTATCAAGCCCAAATTCTTCAAAAATGGAGCGTTATCTTTGCTATAACTCATGTCAAGATGAAATTTGTCATCCTAGTATGACTTGCAAATATTTTGATCCATTCTCAGTTTTTTTTTTTTGTCTGTTATGTAGTCTCATCATTCTTAGTTGAACTTCATTGGTCACAATGACCTCCTAGTCTAAATGCAACATCACCCAAATGATTTTCCACTACTAGTAAATGACAATTGGGTTGTGGGCCTAGAGACATCATGGTTGGTGATGCTATCATTACAGAAAGTGGTATTGCACCTTTAGTTGCATACTAAGTGGTCTAGAACTGGTTTTTTATTAACTCTGAAGACAAATATTAATAATGGTGTCTCACCTCATAGCCCACCCAACTAGTGTGGTTTTGAAAAGATTTATTTTAATAACAATTTTTTTTTAGAAAAATACAAAACAAACTCATATTTCAAAAAAATTATTTTAACAATTCCCGCTCCTATTTTTTAAAATTGTTTCTAATTTCCTGCAGATTTACATGAGAAATAATTTAATGTTTGGTCTGCAGATAAATCCGTAGGAAATAGTTAATCCGCATGTAACTGAAAATTTTTAAAATAAAATAGGAGGCGTCATCCCATGTGTAAAACACTCTTAAAAAAATAGTTATTAAGGTAATTTTTTTGAAATATGAGTTTGTTTTGTATTTTTTTAAATTGATTATTAAAAAAATATTAGTGAATTATACAATCTATACAATCCGAATATAAAAAGGTCAATCAATTGTGTTGTCCTTAAATAAAACAAAAATAAATTTAGTTTAACTTTATACAGATATTCCGCTTATGTGGCAACACTGTTGCTCATTTTTTTCATCTATTAAAACTAAATTTAGTTTCATCTTTTATCGTATTATTCAGCATATATGCTTCACAGCTCATTTTGCTCTCTTCCTAGCTTTGTTGTGTTATGTGTTGCTTCAAAGAAACCAAGCAAAGCAATAGTATTGAATGGAACATATTCGGCTAACATGAAATCCGGTCTTTTCTCGTACAACTTTTTATCATCACAAGCTACTACTTTTAATTAGCATGTGATTCCACTAGTACACGATAAACAAATTCTGACTTATTTTGTACAAAATTCTTCAGCTATATGTCCATGATCATTGAATGAATATGTTCTTCTTAAATTGCCACTCACTTTTTCTCTCTTTATTAAGCTTAAATTTTGATATCTTTCTCACTCTCCTTTCCTCTCTCTTTCTCAATTTTCCTACATCTTCTCCCTCCTTCGGAGAACGAACAGAATATTGAAACAAGTAGTGCCACAACGTGTTCTTAATAACGGAAGGAAAGTGTACAAGGTAGTAAGGTCCATATTCTTTTAGTTAGATAATAAATATTTTGTTTAGTAAATAAATGTTTTATCTTCAAAATATTTATGTTTAATAAGCTAAGTAGTTGATTTTTTTATAGCAAATCATGGATATTAATCAGATGTTTTGTTGTTATTTGTAGTTTCTACCAAGAATTAGTGGAAAGGTTACATATTTGTTTTTCAATGTTTCAAAATCTGTTCCGGTTCAACAACTACCAGAAGAAATCGTAGCTGAAATTCTAAAAAGATTACCTGTTAAAATGCTGGTCCAGTGTAAATCTGTATGCAAATCATGGGCTAGACTCTTAAAGAATCCAATTTTCATAAATATGCACCTTCGTTTCAATTCTCCCACGCATAACATACTCTCTAATCAACACTATATACATTCCTTATTTATATCTTTACCTCTTAACCCTAACCCCAACTCTGTTCTCAACACTCAACGACTTCGCCCTCCTCCATGCGAATGTAAATTCTCCATCGAATGTTATTGCAATGGTTTATTGTTTATATCAGTAATCCATGAAAAATCTGTCATTCTTTGGAACCCTTCTATTTCACAATACAGGGTGCTACCACCCTCACCATTCTTTGAAAATCATTGTTCTCGTGGGTTTTATAGGTATTTTTGTGCAATTGGTTATAATTCTTTTGAAAATGATTATAAAATTATCACATATACTACTTTTTTAATCGCACTAAGAAGTTGGACCTTCTATCTTTAAATTCCAATTCTTGGAAGCAGCTTCCCGATGCAGAATATGCTCCTTAGAACATGGAAATGCTTCGTCAACGACCTGTATCAATAAATGATGCCATATATTTGATTGCGTCTGATAAGGCATCCTATGAGGTGTTGGGCGAAGTTTTCAATATGATTATGCGTTTTGATTTATGTCAAGAGAGGGTTTTAGTCGTGTCACCACCACCAAATGATACTGGACTAAATATATATTGGATTGGTGATATCAACCAATCTCTCTGCATGCGTTACCATAGTAATAAGAACTACTTTCATATATGGTCTACACGCGATAATATCAATTGGGTAAAACTCATCACTGTTTCAAACATCCCTGAGCCTAATCTCAGGGATCCAATACTTTGTTATGTTCCTTTGTGTTTCAATGAAAATGGAGAACTACTGATAAGTATTCGTAGTTATGATACTTTTGATCGAAGGCGTGGTTTGGTTGCTTTTGATCCAAATGAACAAAACTATTGAAGATTTGGTTTGGAAGAAAACACAATATGGTGGGAACAAACTATTTACAGGGACATTTTGGTTTTTCCTAATGAACCCTCAAATCAAACATGTTCTCATTATTTTTCCGGTTCCCTTAAGAAAATGTTGCTCAGATTTTCACACACCATCTTGAGTCGTTTCGCTTGTAATGCTACCTCTAGGATGAGGTTGTGAATCAACAAAAAGAATCACGAGGTTGAACATGACAAAATCACCCTTGTCAAATCCAACAAAGATCATCAACGGTGTAATGCTGCTACCTCTAGGATATTGACTTTGTGGAATTATTTTATCAAACCATGTTGTTAGTGAAGTAAGAGTATATTGCTATTTTCTTATAAGAAGTTGTACGTGAGTTGCAGTCAACCTGTGCCATTGGTTTGTATTTTTAATGTAATGCAATATCATGACTTTTTCAAATCATATACTTCCTCTTAGATACAAATCCAGCAACTGCAATTGTCATAATTTTTGTTATAAGATTTACAAGAATATAGATCAAAATAGCATTTATTAAAACAGCTATTGAGAATTAATCCAACAGAAACTCAAAATTAAATTTAATGGACATTCTTTTAAATAACTTATTTATAAAGATAGTACATAGTAATTTTTAATTGTGGTTAAATTTAATGGACATTCTTTTAAAAAACTTATTTATGTTAAGAGATGTTGTTTCATATTGATGCTAGATGGTCCCCACTTAAAGGTAGTGCATTTTCTATCTAGCCATGCAAATCCCCTCTTATACCAAGTGTAAGAGTCCGTTCAGGTTTTCCTTGTCATTTGGAATTTGCATTTACTCTACATCACTTAAAGTGTCTAGGTTTGCCTTTAACGAAAACAATTTCATTATAATTTTATCATGAATGCCCACAAATTTTCCACTTACTCTTACTACACTTACTCTTAATTATATTATTATTATTAAGAAGAAGTTATTATTAGTGTTTTATGAACGTTATGTTTTTTAAAGATTTAAAAGTTAAATATTAATAAAAATGACATGTGAGTGTGAATGAATTCATATTTCTTATAGTACATCACAAGCTGTCACGAGAAATAGAAATTTCACAAGAGTAAAAAATAAAGGCACTTAAAGGTGTTGTTATGTTAAGAGATGTTGTTTCATATTGATGCTAGATGGTCCCCACTTAAAGGTAGTGCATTGTCTATCTAGCCATGCAAATCCCCTCTTTTACCGAATGTAAGAGTCCGTTCAGGTTTTTCTTGTCATTTGGAATTTGCCTTTACTCTACATCACTTAAAGTGTCTAGGTTTGCCTTTAACGAAAATAATTTCATTATAATTTTATCATGAAAGCCTACAAATTTGAACTCTTTATCCTTTAATGATTGGCTTCAAAATTCTATCATGTGTTTTAACCAATAGTGAATCAAGACTCTTGGTTTGTCCTTCATGCGTTCAGTAGTTTGATGTCGTTTCCTTGAGATCTTGAATCAGATTTGGTGGCCTTGATGTTAGAGCTCTATCTTGGTTCTGGTAGGGCGGTGTTATGCTACGTGGAGGATGTGGGTTTGTGAGTTGTTTAGTTATTTGTAGTTTTTTCCTTTCTTCATTTCTTTTGTTCTTTATTTATATTGTCTTCTTTTGCTTGCTTTTTTCTAGTCCTTGTGTCTATAGACTCTTTTTGTATTTTTTATTTATTTATAGGGTTAAATATGTTTGTGGTCCTTATAAATATGTGAACTTTTTGCTTTTAGTCTCTCTAAAATTTCCCTTTAAACAATTGTCCTCTTAAAGTTTTTCGTCCCCAATTTTAATCTCCGCCGTCTATTTGCTCTAACGGAAGCTGACATGTGAATGTGAATGTCACAAATTAATGGTTGGAAGCGAAATAACTTATCCTTAGCTGGTAGGATTACACTTGCCAAGAGTGTTATCGAAGCTATTCAGTTATAACCGATGACACAACTGAGAAGAAGAAAATTCATGTTGTTGCATGGAGAAATGTTACTAGATAGAAGCACTTGGGCGGCACGGGATTGAGGGATCTTTGTACCCTGAATAATGTGTGCTTGATGAAGTTGGGATGGAAGCTGTATTCTAATGCAGAGAACCTGTGGTGCAAGGTTTTACGGAAAAAGTATAATGTAGAAACTGCTAGTGATTATTTGAAAGTGAGGATGTCCAACTCTGCATTGTGGAAAGATATTTCTAGAACACTTCCTATAATGCTAGATATAAGTATGTGGATAGTGGAAGATGGCACTAGCATTAAAGCTTGGGAAGACAATTGGCTTGGCAAAGAGTATTGCTTGGACAATTATGATGTGTGTATTCCTCAAAATCTCAGGGGAGCTAAAGTGTGTGACTTAGTTAATGAGAAAGGAGAGTGGAATGTAACATTACTGAACTCGTGGCTGCCTAAGTCGTGGATGGACAAGCTACTATCGTGTGTTCCTCCAAGTGTGGAGCAATTTCCTGATGTTTTCTATTTTGCAGGTATAAATCATGAGCAATTATCAGTAAAGTCAATGTATAAGGAATTGGAAGGAAAAGACGAAGATGTTGATGACGGGGAATGGGTGAAAATCTGGAGAGCAGTTGTTCCAGAGCGATGCAAGACTTTCGTTTGGCTCCTAAAACATGATCGTCTTCTTTCTAACCTTAGTAAGAGCATAAAGGGGCTGGGCAATGTAGGATGTAAATTATATGGGCATGTTTGCGAATCTACTCTCCATGCAATCAGAGACTGTACAAAATGCCTTCCTATTTAGAAAAGCATGGTTCCTAGCGATTTGATGACAGAGTTTTTTGCGGTTGATATCAAGCATTGGATCACGCTAAATCTAAATTACAGTGGGAGAGGAAATAATGAATGGAGCAGTACATGGATGATAGCCTGTCATATGATATGGACATGGAGAAATATGGAGGAACATGAAGAGCACTTTGTAAGACCTCCTAATCCTATTTGGCATATACTAAGAAGATGTAAGAACTATGAGGAGGCTGTTCGGCTTACTAAGAGGTGTCAGTATGAGGAGATTGGTAATGAATACATAGGTTGGAAACCGCCTACTTCGAATATGTTAAAGCTCAATACAAATGGGACTAGCAAAGGAAGTATGGAAGCTGGTTGTGGAGGAATTATTAGAGACCATAATGGTGAGTGGATGGGAAGCTTTTACAAGTACTTGGGGAGATGCAGCGCTATCCTTGCAGAATTTTGGGGAGTATATGAAGGTTTAAATTCACTTTGGCCTTGGGAGTTAGGAGGGTTCACTACTACATTTTTGGCCTAAGGCCACGTTAAAATTTTCCATGGCCCAGAAACTGTGGCCACGTATATGATTTGGCCAGGGTTTTCAAAGCGTAGAATTATGTTATAAAATATTGAATCCGGAGTATGAAACTGTAGCCTTTACTTCAATTACCACAGTTAGACAACAGCAGATATTTTTAGCCGCAAAGGAAAACTGCGGCCTCATAATTTTCACTTCAAACTGTGGCCCAAGCCTAAAAAAATATATCCCTCCAAAATTTCCCTCTTTTTTTTTTGGTTTCCCTCTTTCTCTTGTTATATATATATATATATATATATATATATATATATATATATATATATATATATATATATATATATATATATATATATATATATATATATTTAAGATTAAAAAAAAACTAATATACATAAAACATAATCTCTTCATTTCAATCTCTCTTCCTGAAACCTCTCTCATCAGTTTCCTCTCTTCCCGTCAAACCACCTCTCTTCCTCCATTTCTTCTCTTTGTTAAACCCTTTCCTCTCTTCCACCGTTTCAATCACGCTTCCTTTCTTCATCTACGAGTTTCCTCCATCAAACCCTAATCTTCTCTGTTTCTCCCTAAATTTTCTCTGAAAAAATTCCTAATTTTTTTCATCCCAAAAAATTGTTCGATTCTTCTTCATCTTCGCCATCATGTGCCGTCATGTTTTGATAACCCCACCATTGATTCGCCACCTTTAGCCATCGATACACCACCTTCTTCATTTGTGTCTTCGATTCACCACCTTCTTCATCTGTGCCATCGATTCTCCCTTGTCAGCCATCGTAGGAGGCGCCACCGTGACCGAGGAGCTTATTCGAGGTTTCAAGTTTTCCCGTTGCAGTTACCTCCAAAGCCTTTTTCCGGCCAGAAGTTATCAGTGAACTCGATCTGGCAAAGCACAGATTGAAGCTTCTGAAGAGAAATCCTTCGTCGTTTTCGCCTTGTCTGGATGGTTCAAGATATTACAGCTTTGGGTTTGTCATTTATGGTTCTCTCTTTTCTTTTATTGTACATGAATTTGTTTTTCTTAATTTCATTTATATTCTTGTCTCTACAAGTTCTAATCAGGACATTATGGGGTATTATTCTTCATGGTTTGAAAGTGAACAGTGTACATTCAGATGGAGATATGTGATCATAATTTATCCAAATTCAAAGACTCTGAGTTATTATCATAAGGACAACTCTTAGAAGTTTTATATCAGGTAAACTTCCTTGTGTGACTCTGATGCTTATATTTCTACATAATCTGTTGAACTTGTATTATTTGTTCATACATATAAACTTGATAGTTAAGTATGAAATTGATATAACCAAATATGCTAAATATGAACTTGAGAGTATATCGGGATTTGATAACAATGATGCTAAATATGGAGAAACTCTTAATGTTTCCTTTCATTTCCTTATGTGGAACTGCCGGAGAATATATTTGTTAACCGGCATTCTTGGTTCTCTTTTGTTTATTGACAACATGATTTGATTCATAGAGATATTCTTGTGTTGTGGAGAAGTTTAATATTTATATATCATTTGTTGGAAAAGTTTCAGGTAAGATTGGCTGCTGATGCTATATTGCAAGATGCGAGTGCTGAACGGAAGGAGAAAGTCTCAGCTTAAACTGCTGATCGGAAACTCGAAAGTATCTATGTTTTAATCTTTTAAGTCACCCTCCTTGAAAATTATTCATTGTTTTTATATATGAAAGGAATGCATGTTTATCTAATCATCATTTTAATATATGAAAGGAATCTGTAAGTTTCGTAGTTTTCTCTGCAAAAAGACGTTACCTTGGTAGAAACTAAGAGAAACATATCTGATTGGCACATATGATTGTGAATTCTTCTAAACTTGGGAGCCTTTATTGTGAAAGACTTGTCTTTTCTGTGTCATATAGAGGTGAGTTATACATTGTTTGATTCTATAGAAAAGACTCAAATGCCTGATGTAAGGCAGTTGTTTAAAAATCTAATCTTACTCAAATGTGAGGTTAATTTCTCTATGCTAGGTTTAATAAGGTGAAGTGGTTTTTTATATGCAGTCTGGACCTGATGAGAGAAGTACCCCTGGTAATACTGTTTCTATCCAAGCAGACATGCCAATTAGCGGACTTACGACTTTTGTAGGTTGTTCCACATATCACAGATGCCATCCAAGTGTGGATAGAGCGTGTAGCGAAAACTGCGGTTTATGGAAAAGAAGAATTGAGTGGTATATAAGATATAGTATTAGTGTAAAGGTGTATTGAAACATTTAAATTCTACTATTCTTAACACCACTTTATTTTATAATGATATTATCAACTACGTGCAAATCTTGGTATCTTTTATGAACATCCTAAATTGCAATTCTATTTCACAATCTGTCATTTGTATAAGGCTTTTTTCCATGTGCCCTTCAAAGAATAACTTAAGGTTTGTTCATGTCTTATCTCCATCTTTGTATTCTTATCTCCATTTCACTTTATATCTCCCTGTATATTTTTTATCTACGAGTAATATTCTTGATCTGCAGCTTGCTAGGAAGTGGAACCATTTAATTGATGTTGCGCTTCTTGAGGAGTAACTCCATCAGATGCTTCGAGAGTGGATAGCCAGGATCAATCTCTTTTGCAAAGGCATATGGAAAAGACGCTCGCATCCATGAATGTGAAATATCAGAAGAAAGTGGTAACATTCAAGTCAGATCCACTAAGTTTATTCAATTTTTAAAATCATATTATGTGTTTGTGGAAATTTTTAGTGAGTTTTATTATTGTTATCATTATTGCATAAGGACACATTTTTGGTGGCAAGATAGCTCTATAAATTTATAAAATCTGAAGTTTGAACAGAGCAATCCATTTTCTGTTTGTGATAATTACCTTTTAACTCATCTATCATGAAAAGATACACTTTTTTTTTGCTGTAGCATGATAAAGTTTTATGTAGAGATTGAAGCTCACACTTGGAGGCAATGGTTTTCTCTTGGCACTACCTTCCTATTTTAGATCTAGTTTATTTTATATGAATAGTTATAGTATTTTATGTGATAATGGAAGCATATATGTTTTATCACTGTCCTTATGATTATTCTTTACTTATTTTTTCTTGCTTTCAAATTTAATCACTTCACATAGTTAACTTCTTTTTTTGTTAATTGCATAAATAAATGGCTCAATAACAAATAACATTTGTTAATTCTGGCAACGAAAGTAAGTAAATCTTTATCTACCATAAGGTGCATTTTTATTTCTAGTTGACTCACATGATCTATTAGTAACTAGAGAAGAGAAGACAGCTATGGAAACTTGTTGGTTGGTAGGTAGAAAATTGATTTTGTTATTTTATGTTTCTTATAAATAACATATCTTTTGTTCTAAACTTGAGTGGTAAAGGATTTTGGTTTGTTTAGAACTTGTTCATTTTCTTTTGTTTGTTTAGAACTTGTTCATTTTCTTTTTCTTTTTTAGAACTTGTTTATCATCATTATATTATAGTTTGACTATTGTCTTGTTGTTTATGTAGGCAAATCTTGTTTACAATATGAAAATTTTCCTGTACTGGATCCAAAATTTGTGTAATAGTTGATCATGACAAGTAATACAAACTTCAGTAATCTAACTTTTATAAAACACTAACAGTTTAATGTGATTATCTATGATGGCTCATGTGTATTGATGACTGAGTATCTATGACTGGGTATTATGAATGAGTTGTGTTTCCAGCAATAGAGCCGAATACTTTTCTGGAGGAAATAGAACTAATCTTTGAGCATTTCATTTTTTTATCAGTAATTTCAGATCAACATTATTCCATTGTAAGTGTTTTAGTTTCTTTGTTTATTATCTTGCTCATAAACTACAACTCATTCTGCTAGAGATTATAACAGCTTTCTCACAAACTACTTCAAAGAATCACGTCCTCAAGCTGAAAAAATCATTCTTCAGGTAAATATAAACTCTCCACTCCTTAAGTACTTTTTTAAAAATATTTTTTTATTTAGAGTTGATTGATGGTCATACTTAGCAAAATCTAAATTAATGGTTTTATGTTAAATAAATAAATGTGTTTTTTTTCTTCTGATAAATATCATTTTTCTGATAAATAAACCACTACTCTTATTTATACAGTTTTAGTGGATGATGCAAATCAAATATTGATCATTCATTCAATATTAATTTATCATTAATTGAATTGTTTTTTTGTTGACAAAATCATTAATAGAATTTAAATTATTGTTACTATTAGTTATTGATTAACTTTTGGATTTTATCATTAATATTGATCTTTTATTCTATTTATTTATCAATAATTGACTTTTTTTGTCAAAATCATTGTTATTATTTTTTCAATTCATAGTTTATAACTTTTGAATTGTATTACTTGATTTTTCATTTTTGATGACAGGTATTGCAAGAATGAGTTGGAAGAAGGATGGACAATTGCATGAATTAGTTGGAAAAATATGGACAAAACACTATCTCACAATAGGACTGATTTCAATTTTGAATAAGTCGTAATAATATTATAGATTTGAATATTTCTAAATATTATAATAGTTAATTTTATTTAATATGATAGTTGAGTGATAATTAACTACAAATTTTAAATTGTGAATGATTTTAGTGTGGGCCAGTAAAATAAATAAATTTTCATAGATTTTTTGGGCTTAAAATCAAATTGAACTAGTAACTTGTTAACCGAAAAAAACGGATATTGTTAACCGAACCATTCTAATCCGAACTCGAAAAAACCGATAAAAAAAGCGGTCAGAATTTGGGCCCAACCATCTCACCCGTGGATTGGTTCGGTTCTGTAGTTTGGGCCCGAATTCGAACCGAACCGAACCGTTGTCCACCCCTAGTGGCTATATCTTGAACCAAAACTGTATGGTAAACGTTAAATTGAAACAGTGGCTTACCATATGGCCACAGTTCTGTAATCGTGACAAATATAAACCGTGGCCTTAATCAAACTACCTAAATTGTGGCCTATAAAAGCCACGGTTGTTAAAAAAGCGTGGTATATACCAAAAAACCGTGGACTATACTTTAGGTCACGGCCGCATATCCCACAGTTGGATTTTCGTGGCCAAACCGTGGCCTCAGCGTTACGCCACAGTTATTTTGCATATAGCCTCGGTTTCTTGGGCGTGGCAGGAGACCTTTTTTTTGTAGTGGTTGAGGTGAATATTGACTCAAAGGAGGTGGTCATCGCCATTGAAGAAGGGACAACATGAGTCGTTGAGTGTGTCGCTATCCTTCGTAAGATTAAGGATATCATGGGTCTTCATGAGATCGTTGTCATTTCACATGCTTATAAATCCACTAATATGTGTGCGGATGCTCTTTCTAAGTGCAGCTATAGTGATAAGACTTTCACCGTTCATAAGGAGGCGCCTATTTTCTTAAGACCCCTTATGGCGGCAGACTCTCTAGGGATTAGTAGTTCTCTGCTAGATTTGTTGTAGTTTCTTGTTTTTCGGGCTTCAGCCCTCCCTATTATAAAAAAAAAAAACATTGACAACAAATACTATAATTTTAATAACATTGATTACAAATACTATAATTTTAATTTTAATATTTTCATGATAGTTTAATATGTTCAATAGGATGATAGTCTCAACCAATCAATATTGAAAAAGAAAAATGAATGAGGAAGGGATATTAAAATATATATATATATATATATATATATATATATATATATATATATATATATATATATATATATATATATATATATATATATATATATATATAAATTTATCATTTGGATTTTCAAGTCGTATTTTTAATAAGTTAAGATTGAAATTAGGATTTTTCTTAAAATCATATGTTAGTCTTTCGTTAATAAAATAATTTCATTTATTTTAATCAATTTATTTTAGTCAATCCGTGTTTATGAAAAATGATCTAAAATAAAAAGTTATTTTATAAGATGGCTTATATTAACATGTGATGAAGTAATTAATTAAAACAAACCTTCACAAATTAATATACTTTTGGTACATAAAAGTATATTGCAAATGTTTGTTTGTATATAGCAACCTAGCCTATATAGACTCCATGTAACAATGTTTTTGCCTGACGCTAGAATTTACATTTCATCAATCTGCTTAAAAATAAAACTCAAATAAATATGAGGAATCAATTTTTATTGTGAGTAATCAATTGTAAAATGATTAATTATTTTTTAATGATATTCTATTAATTAGTAGATAAGTAAATATAAGATTTTCAAAACTTTTTAGATTCCAAAAATTTGGATTAATAAATTTTTCAAAGTTTTTGTAATTTAAATATTCAAAACTAGTACTGAAAAGTTTTGAGTCATTTTTCAAAGTTTTGAGTAAAATAGGCACAAAACAAATAAAAGCCTAAACATTATTCTATAAAGAAATCTCTTATCCTTCATGAACAACCATAACTCAAATGAAATACTAAAACACCAAGAGACAAACACAACAAATAATTAATGGAAAGCAGAGACAAATAATTATGGTTTGTATGGATTTTTGTTGTTGTCTTTTCTGATTCAAGATAAGGTAAGTCTTACTTTTGTCTTTCTTTTTTCTTTTGAAAATTTTGCACTCTCCTCTCTCCTTTTCTTAACGTGTATTACTGTTGTACCACTTTCTGATGCAATTTTATTGTTGTGCCATTTTAGGAAATTCTTGGATAGCAAAGGACATGGTAGGGCAGCAACATTGAATGGTTATGCTTGGTGATCTGGACAGCAATAATATTACTCTATATGTGTTTGGAATATCCTCCTCTGTAGCCATTGTGGCTCTTTTTTTTTTGTTACATTAATTAATATTATAACAGTTAAACTACTTTGAGAAAAACGGAAGTATGGTTTCTCACCTATCACAAAATCTATGGTTAGTGTCTCGGTTTTTATTTTATTGTTTTGACATTTCTAGTGGCGTTGCAACTCTTTATATATAATTTTAGGATGGACTTGAATCTAACAGTTAAACTACTTTATCAGTACCTTGTTTGAATCATGTTGACTTTAACACATCAAAATATGATGTTGCAACAAGACTGTTATTTTTTCAATTAAGAAACCGATGATTGGTTAGATCTTCCGATCAGTTTTATACTCATTCAATCATCACTCTAGATTTCATTCAAAACTAAAATTATAATCATGCGAACTTAAAGAGGAAAAGTATAGCTTTTCCAATAAAATTAAATTATTACACAAAATAGAAGCCTAACAATAAAAACTAGTATCAAACCAAATGTAAAACAGTTAGGCGATAGTAAAATTTGTTTTACCTTTGTGGTTTAGTATGACAAGCATTAATAGAAATTGATTTTTTTTCAATAAATTGCACTATGTTTTGCACCTAATGAAAAGAAGGTTTTATTGTATCAGTTTTGTTGTTATTCATAATAAATTCTTCATTTTTTTCCATTTATCCTTCCAACACTTCATTAACAAAAATACTTTTTGATGTTTACATTACAGTTTCAAATCATTGTTTCTTTGTGTATATTTACTACATTAAAAATTGAAAAATTAAATTTGAGATTGAATGTTGCAGAAGTAACAAAGGAGTCTTAAATGATATCCAGAATAAATAAAAAAATGAGACTGAATGATACATTGAAATCAATCCTTAGTATATATTTACATAAAGTTAGCCAAAATAATTGAAATAAGCAAACTACTTAACAACATATTGTAGTTAAATACTAACTGAACTAGAATTTTGTATTGTTTTAACTAGGTGAGAGTCAAGCTAGATCATTATTCAGCAACACTATTTCATCATTTGGGCTAGAACTGCCGGCTACTTGAGGTTGGATTTCTTTCACATCCTTAAGACTTTGTAAACATTGGAGCACAGATTCCATTGTCGGTCTCATATCACCGGAACTTTGGAGACAAGAAAGTGCTAACTCGGCAACCCCATTAATCATTTGCTTTACCATGGAATCTGTATCAAAACCGAGGGTATGATCCACAATATCATGCAAAGTGTGATCTTGAATTTTTTTAATAGCCATGTCATATAGATTGACACCATCATCCTTTTTGTTGCGATCATAAGCACGCAAAGATGTTATGAGTTCAATCAACACCACTCCAAAACTGAACACATCACTTTTGTAAGTAAGTGCATTAGTCTGATTGTCCTCGGGGTCTACATAGCCTGATGTCCGTTGTGGAATTGTTAAACCATGACTTTGATCTTTAGGAAAGAGGCGCGAACGTCCAAAATCAGCTACTTTAACATGGTATTCGGCATCTAAGAGAATATTACTTGTTTTAATATCCCTATGAATGATATGAGAAGCATGAAGATGGTTCAATGCATCTACTGTCTCCACGGAAATCCTCATCCTAATGTTCCAAGGAAGTTTATTAGGTGTATCTTTGTCACCATGAAGATGATCACTCAAAGATCCATTAGGAACATACTCGTAGACAACCAAAGCACGACGACTTTTGAGTGATGTTCAACCATATAATAAGATGAGATTACGATGAAAAGTTCTTGCTAGTATATTTATTTCGTTAAGAAATTGTTGTTCATTATTGACGCCGTATTTAAAAAGCCTTTTCACTGCCACTTCACGCCCATCTGGTAGTTTTCCTAAAAATAATCAAATGATAGAAAATATTTGTTAAGATTATTAAAAGTTAAAAAAAGGCAATAGATGCAGTAAACAAAATAGACTCAATTTCTTGCATTCAAGGTTTCCCACAGTCATTGCAACCATTTTATATAAATTGTTGGATATACACCAAACAACTAACATCACAAGTTGTCCATTTGAGATTTTGGAGTCTTAGCCATTTGATCATGATCAATGGCTGAAATCAGTGATTGCAATGACTGTTGACCTTAAGGACTATATTTTGACTATAAAAGTGTTATCTGTTACCATAAAATACTTTGCATTGCCTCCATTTCCTAGTTTTTTGTCAAAGTGGTTTGTCGCCTTGTAAAGATCTTTATAGATGAAGTGTTCGACTCCGAAGTTTTGACTTTTACGAATGCGTTGACTATCAAGTCTAAAAGGTTGTTAGGAGAGGTTGCGAGAGTGTATATTATAGCGCTTATAAAAGTATATGGATGTGATGACAGTGAGTGTTGCCAACATAGTTGAAATAACACCTTCCATAAAACATAGGAAGTGTAAGTAATTATATTTTGTATATAAAGTATCTACATGTAAAAAAAATGAAATATATTAAGGAGAGTAGAATTTATTACCAATGATGATTTTCTTTTTCAAATTCCATGTTCCTGCAACAATTAGTTATAAAAGCAAATATGAGTTAGAGTTGTGATGATTTAAAGAGAATATTGAGTATTCAAATAGAATATTTTACTTCATGGACCTTTTGAGGCGGAAGATCTCTTCGAGAGACACATAAATGAATTTTCTACTCCTTTGTATCCACATCTCCCTCCATATTTTGTACAAGCACGACACCTGTCTTCCCCAACACCGTTCCATCTCACCTCAAATCCTTGGACTAAAATACCCTCCATGACGCGTGATTTGTTTGGCAAAGAGTTCTTTTTTCCAGGTACTGTGATACTATGCTTGCAGTTCACCGCATTAAAATCAGTCAATTTAGAACTTGAAACTACGTATGTACTATGAAATTTTCCGTCGATATAACAACCAATTACTTCAAAAGGAATTTGAAACGAGGGAGTAAAGTATGAATTTGGAAGATCACCACACTCATACAATATAATATACATTTCATTGTTGGAAGTGTAATGGAAGAAATGAGAATCTATTTCCACATTACTATAATGTTTGGGACAAGAAAACTCATTTCCAGGAAGAAAACTCCATAAATCGTCTCTTGCAATCCTCAAAACTTGAGAGGATTGATTTATATGAAGGATGTAAAAAATTTTAGACATCATTTCCATAGTCAATCTAAAACGAATGAAAACTCTAACATCCACAAACAAGAGTTTAATAGCCTAATTTTTCAAAAATGAGATTTGTTAAGAATTTACCATCAAAAGGTAATTTTTTTTTCCAGATTTATCATGTAGAGGTTAACAATCATTCATAATCTCTTTTAATCTACATAAAATTCGATTATCAAAGTTTTGTCTCTATCTACCTAATGTAAAGTTGTAAACATCAATATAACATATCATTCAATGTTATCTATACTAATATTTAGTAATGTATCTGCTAAGAGTATAATTTAGTACACATTTTATAGTTTTGTATTAATAGGACTTTTGTTTTTTATGCTCTTGGAATTTATACTACGTACGGTGGTCCACTGGCGGATCTACATACATTCATATGTGGGCTCAAGCCCCCACCAATTAATTTTCTCTCTACTTGCAATGTTAGTATTTTTTTCTATGCATGTGAAGTAATTAAGGAGATGCTTGCCCCCACAATTTTTGTTGTTGTTCATATTTTCTCCACTTTCTCACTATTTATTGTATTCTAATAATTTTCTACTCTTTTTTCAAATATCAAACAAATATATAGAAATTTCATGTTGTTTACCTCTGACATTTTCCTCCATAAAATCTCGTTTTAATTTATTTTTTAAAATAAAATGGAAGAGAAAAAATCTAACGACTCATATCATAATATTAAATTATTAATATATATTTTAAAAAATTTAAAAGAAAGTAATTATTTTTAGAAGAAAAAAATTCTAACGACTCATACTGTAATATTAATTTATCAATATAATATTAATTTATTAATATATATTATAAAAAAATTTAGAAGAAAGTAATTTTTTATCAATTAAAGTAAGATTAATAGTAATTTTACATTCTAAATAAAATTTACTCAACTGCATTTTGCCCCCAATAGACAAAATGTCTGGATCCGCCACTGCGGTGGTCTTATAGTTATTATTAACTCCAAACATAAAATAAGAGCATCTTATACCAGCACCATTCCTTTTCAAAGGACAAAACAAAATGTTTATTAAGAAATTTCGGACTCAGATTTTCTTATAATGTTTGTATGTTCGACACGTGGTGGAAAAAATGGTTTAAAATATAGTATTATTGTATGTATTATAATCTGACCAAATAAAAGTTGGACAGTCATGGAAGTAAAGTAGAATAAGGCACCTTATCAAGGTTTTCCTTTTGTTTTATAAAAATATTTTTCAATTCTATAACACGAAACTTCTCCATCAATTTTTAGTAAACATTATTTACGATACTCAATTTATAAAATTGACATTTTATTTATAAAATTCTTTGATATCCTAACAAACTTCAATTTTTAGTATACATTATTTACAATACTCAACCATAATTTATATCCCGAATTACATTGAAGCAAAAAAAAATACTTAAACTATTTAAATGGTTAATAAACTGAACCACATATTATAAATAATTCAGTTAATTAAATTTAAATTTATAAACCGGTTTTAACTTATTTAAAATTTTTACCCTTTTATATGCAGTCAATTATAACTTTCCAAATTGCAAGTCTCTAGTTTTAATTTAAGTTCTATGGCCACTTAAAATAATAGTTTATTTTACGGAACCTAATAAGATTTATTTTTTTTATTTTTTTATTGTGAGTAATCAATTGTAAAATGCTTAATTATGTTTTAAATAATCATAATCTCATATTATGAAGTAATCTGTAAAGTTTGTTTCAGCAAGAAAATCTGGGATAAATAAAACTTACTTATCGGGTGTGTGCTATACATATACTATAAACTAGTAGATAAGTAAATATAAGATTTTCAAAACGTTTTAGATTCCATAAATTTGGATTTTCAAAACGTTTTATAACTGAATGAAAATTGTTTTATTGAAGGAATAAATATATTTATAGAAGGAATAAAGAACAAGATGAGCAAAATAACTAAGAAGAGGAAAAAACACAGTAAAAGATACCTCTTGAAGAATCAAAATAAATCCTCTTCTCCAATATGATTACTCTATTTTCTGAACGTCGGCTCGGCTGGTGTTGCTATAGATTGCTTGCAGCAGGGGCTGAATAATGTTAAAGCCGGTAGACACAATTAGAAAAACAACAAAATTAGCTGAAGGTGGGTGAAGGAGATAAGGGAGAGTGTGAGAAGTGGCTTTTGAGTGAGACATAGTTGAATTTATAATGGAATGGAGCCAGAATCAAACCACTAATTTTTCTTTAATGCCTATAGGCGATAATATAGTACTACTTTTTCTTTAAATTCAAGATGTTGCCAGCTATAATATAGTACTACTTTTTCTTTAAATTCAAGATGCTCCCAGCTAATCCTTTGTACCATTCAATACTTTTAGCAGACATTAGTAAGTTTGGAAGAAAATGTCTTCAGCTAGACTTTATTATTTTAAAGAAATAAATATTTAGAGGTGAAATTTTATAGCGAAAATTATCCAACCCTATTTTAATTTCTACGAATTCAAAAAAATAACTTTGTTTTATTTAGCATAGATGGTGAGTGGACCAATTATCCGGCTATGAAGTCAATGATTGATACGTAAGTGAGATCGTTCTAAATATTTGTGTATATTTATATATTTAATTATTTGTGAGATTGATCTAAATATATGCTTTTATATTTTTGTTAGATAAATACAAGTGTTCCGAAGTCAAAGAGACGCACAGGTATCCCGGACTAAATCAAACAACATTACTTGGATCAAAGTGCAGGTACATTAATTTTCACAATTTTGCTTATAATAGTTATGCTACTTGATAAAACAAGACAACTATAAAATCTTATTTGTTTTTTTATGTAATGTCCGCAACAGCGAAACAGTCATGATTGCGGATACTTTGTTTTGAGGTTTTTGAAAGAAATCCTTCAAACGAATCAATTAGAGATTCCAATCACGGTATGGATTTATAACTTAAGATAATTTCTTATAATTTATTACATTTAACTAAATCATTCATATTATGTTTTTGTTATGTAATACTTTGATGACTTCTATGCTGCTTCTTACACGAGACTTAAGTTGGAAGAAATCAAAGAGGAGTTGTGTCAATTTTATATTCAGCAACTATTCATATAGGTATGAATACATTATTGTGTGAAAAGTTTTATGAATACATT
Source organism: Vicia villosa (assembly GCF_029867415.1). Taxonomy (NCBI): domain Eukaryota; kingdom Viridiplantae; phylum Streptophyta; class Magnoliopsida; order Fabales; family Fabaceae; genus Vicia; species Vicia villosa. The sequence continues at coordinate 113,624 of NW_026706011.1, read as the reverse complement.
ATTTTGATAATTACTTTGTGTTTGAGTTTCTTTGGTGGATGTTGGTTCATTTTGCTTAATATTAGTTGACGATGATGACGTTGTTATATGAATCAAGTTTGTTTTTGTTGTTGTTAAGTGGTGCTAATAGTTTGATTTGAGACTGGATTAATGACACATTACATTGGTGGATTGAGTTGCAAATCACATAAAATTGTTGCTAATAATATTGTTGATGTTACTGAATGACAATTTTTTTTCTTGGAAAATTTGAAGTATAAATGTTGGAGCCTTTAATTGACCGTGTTGTTCTGTTCATACTTTACAGGACCAGGACTGTGCGCTCGTCGGATTTTTTACATTTCGGGCTTATATTCAGATTTAGTTATTGTTAGAGATGAGTTAGTTATATGTATCTTATTTAGTTTGTTTGAGATGAGTTAGTTACATGTGAATTGAACTAAAATGGTGTATATATATTATTTTGGATTATAATGGTATTATATTAGTATATATTGTCCTACCTATGGTTGAAAATATTACAGGTTGAAAATATATTACAGGTCGAAAATAAATATAGGTTGAAATATTACAGGTTGAAAACATATTACAGGTTGAAAATAAATATAAATTACAGGTCGAACTGGGAGGCTTAAATTACAGGTTGCGCTTTAAAATATTGCGTTTAGCAACGACAGCGCTTTCAAAAACGCTCTTAAAGGCCTACCTACGAAAGCGCTTTATAACTAAAAGTGTTGCCTAAGATAAAAAAAAAGCATAAAAGATTAAAAAAAAAGTGCAACCTACGAAAGCACTTCTGGAAAAAGCGCTGCTATAGGGGGGGCTACGAGAGTGCTTTTCTGGATAAAAGCGCTGCTATAGGGGAGGCTACGAGAGCGCTTTTCTGGAAAAAGCGCTGCTATAGGAGAGGCTTCGAGAGCGCTTTTCTTGAAAAAGCGCTGCTATAGGGGGATACGAGAGCGCTTTTCTGGAAAAGCGATGCTATAGGGGGGCTACGAGAGCGCTTTTGGAGTTTCAAAAGCGTTGTCGTTACCTATGGCAGCGCTGGCTTTGGCAGCGCTTTTAAGCGCTCTAAAAGCCCAAAAAAGCGCTCTAAAAGCCCAAAAAAAGCGCTCTAAAAGCCCTTATACGGCGTAGTGAATTAGATGAAATGTTATGATTGATTGAAAGTGAACTTCCCAATTTTTAATAATTGCTCTACTAGATACATCATCAAACATCAATATCAAAAGCATCTCTTAACAAAACAACAACTTTTAAGTGCCTTTATTTTTTACTCTCCTGAAATTTCTATTTCTTGAATATTTGCTTGTGATGTACTATAAGGTAGGACATCTTAAATATGCATTCATTCACATGTCATTTTCTATGAAAGCATCTAGGTAGTCAACTGCTACATATGCGGTGTCAATCACAAAAAATGATTTTGAAGCTTTAAATTATTATGGTCTGTTTGCCGCTGGCTGGTTTGAAATTCAAACTTTCAGTCTTGTGCTTCTTGTCCAATCAATGTGTTGTCTAATCTAAATCCAAAAGTTTTTGCGGGTTAGAGGGTCTAGTTCTCAATGATTACCTTATGCAATATGATTTAAGATTTTGGATTAGATTTGTTTATGACTAGTTGGAAATTTATTATCTATATTATTTTTAGTGTGTTTGGCTAGTTTTGTCAAAGTTGTGTACTATTTGTGTCAAAAAATTGTATATTTTATCGTTTTTTACTAATTTTATTATTAATATAATTATACTGTCTTTTTAAAATTAATTAAATAAAGTTTGATTCCTATGATTTTTTTCTTCATATTTTGAATATTTTGCAGGGTTAAAAACCTCCATTAAAAAACCTCCTTAGATAAATTGTGAGAATCATATAGGCGGCGGATTTTAAAACTGCCACAAAATATTTTGCAGAGGTTGCAAATCTCCGCTAATTGGTAAAATAACTCGCTATTCAGGCGTGATTTTTGTAGTGCAATATCTACAAGAGGTGAGAATGGAAAGGATGGAATTGTTGAAAATTTAGTTAGAACCAAATGTCGCGATAAGAAAAATACTCGAGCGCACTCGAAATACAACAGATTCGCCACTGAGTTTATTTTTTAAAGGGGAAGTGTCGATAAAACACTAAAAAAAACATATTTTAGGTCGCATTGAGTGGTTAAACATTACTTGTTACTCGTGCTTGGAAGCTGAAGTGTTTGATTATTTCGTGTCGAAATTAATAAAGCATCACTTGTTTGTGAAAAGGTTTTGTGTCGCACTGAAGCAAAAAAAGATAGTTTGATGAGTGAAATTGTTTTTAAGTTGAAAACGAGTATTCAAACGATAAGCTATAAAGCTAATATCCAAATACTCTGAGAAGAAAGATACCTACACCTAATTAATCCATTTTCATTCAAATTTATCGTAAAATATGTGAGGTAAATTGAGTCACGGTTCCTTAGAGAAGACGAGTATTCGAACGACAAGCTATCAATTTGAATCCAAATACGCGGGAACAAAAGAGACATACACCCAATTAATCTTTTTTATCCACAATGGACTAAATTTGGTTAATTATCGTATTTTAGAATGGAAGACGAGTATTCAAACGACAAGCTCTACGATTTATATACAAACACTCCTGAAAATAAGAGATATACACTCAATTCATCTTTTGTATACTCATATGAATTTATTGTAAATGAAGAAGTATAAAATGTAATTTTTTATCTCTCGGTTTTACATAAGCTTGATATAGTATTCGTCACATTTTTTATTTCAAGGACTTTCAGTCTATGATTTCATGGAATTCTTACTACAAGAATTAAAAATTAACAAACACTACAAGAAAATCAACAATTAACTACAACAAAAATCGCAGGTAATCTGTAGCTAATCTCTATCTAACAGAGTTAGCTAGAGATTAGTTGTGGATTAGCTATGGTCTTTGCCCTAGCATGGATTGAGTGGCTAATTATCTAGTCTAAACTTTCCTAGCAAAATTCCAACTAATAATTATAAATTCCTAGCTAAACCAAAACTGAAATGTAGCAAAAATATCAGACTAGAGTTATATTTCCCAACTACATAGCTACAAATTTGCCACAATAATACCACAGTAAATCTCAAGCTAAATAAGACTAGTTAAATTTATTTTATAATTAATTTTTTTGTCAAAACTATAACTGTTGTGAATTCAATGCCAAGAACAAAGTATAAAACAAGGAAGAATAAAGGACAAGGAAGAAGAGGAACACAATAATTGGTTATAACTGCTATTCTTTCACTTTCTCTTAGAACAAGATTACAAGTTTACAAGAATAACAAATAACCTCTCTCACCCTAAATTAGGATTTGCAGCTTAGCAATGATGAGAGACTAGTATGCTATTTATAATAAAACCTAACATACTAACTAATGGGCTTTTTCAGCAAGGCCCATTACACAAGCCAACTTAATAAACAAGCTAACTTAACAAATTAGGGTTTAAACACTAAAACCTAATTTAACATGCTAACAACTCTAGCATCTTCGACATCTGCATGCTCGACCCATCTTCGACTACAACATGCACACTTCGACACCAGCATGTGAGCAACCTTCGACGTCATGCTTAACCATGTCGAACTGTCGAACCAAGAAGCTACCCTTCGACCATACTAGAGTTCGATCCATGGCCTTCAGCCATTCAGTCTTATTTCGACTCCTCATAACTTGTAGTCTCTAGGTTCTTCGTCTAGAACCTCACTTGCAGAGATTAAGGCATAAGCTATAAGATCTGCATACCCAAGTCTCTGAGGTGCCTTGATGACTCTTCTCGACCTATCTCTCGACAATAGGTAGTCATCGTCAGTTTCCTCAACTTTCTCAACATCTTCTGCTACTTCTTCGACATCATCAGGGATATGCAATTCAGCATCAACATGCTCCACCTCAACAGGAATCTCTACCTGTTCCAGCTCTTCGTCAGATGTTTCTGTACTTCGACCAACATCATCACTTTTCTTAAAAGCCATTTCAGTTTCATTGAAAACTACATCTCGACTTGTGATACACCTCCTGTGACCTGGCTCTAGGCACCATAGCCTATAAGCTTTGACTCCTTTTGGGTATCCCATGAACATGCATTTCAGAGCTCTAGGTTCGACCTTGTCTTGCCTAATGTGAGCATAGGCTACGCAGCCAAATACTCTCAGTTTGTCGAGATCTGGTGGATGTCCCGACCAAACTTCTTCAGGTGTCTTCATATCTAACGCTGTCGAAGGACATCTGTTTATCAGATATGTTGCTGTCAAAACAGCCTCAGCCCAGAACACCTTCGTTAACCCCGCACTAGTCAACATGCATCTGACTCTCTCCAAAATAGTTCGATTAAAACTTTCAACCAACCATTTTGCTGTGGAGTACCTGCAGTAGTTCTATGCCTTGCAATACCAGAGGCAGCATAAAAACTGTCGAATGCCTCATTGCAAAATTCAAGGCCATTGTCGGTTCTCAACCTCTTGACCTTTCTGCCAGTCTGATTTTCAACCAGAGTCTTCCAACTTTTGAAATTCTCAAAAGTTTCATCCTTAGTCTTCTGGATGAATACCCATAATTTTCTGGAATAATCATCTACTATGGATAGAAAATACCTTGCTCCTGAATGTGATGGACACCTTGCAGGCCCCCAAAGATCAGCATGGATGTAATCAAGGGATCCATGTGTTCTTTGTCTGCCTTTGTTGAACTTCACTCTGCAAGATTTTCCAAGTACACAGGGTTCACAAAACTTCAGCTTTTCGACTTTGTCTCCACCAAGCAGATTTTGTTTCCCTAATTCGACCAGACCCCTTTCACTGACATGGCCCAATCTCATGTGCCAGATTTCTGTTTTCGACAAAGGTTTCGTGGATGCAAGATTTGTCGAACCACTTACAACTTCAGCCTCAAGGGTATACAAGCCTTGTTTCTTCACGCCTCTCAAGACTTCCTTCGAACCCTTCATGACTCTTAGGATACTTTTCTCTCCTTGGAAAACATATCCTTTCTTGTCGAATTCACCAAGAGAAAGCATATTTCTCTTCAAATCAGGAACATACCAGCGATTTGGTCATATACAAACTTTCAAGTTTCACCCATAACCCTGATGCCGTCGTCTCCTTTGATACCTGTCGGAGAACCTTATCACCAGGCTCAACAAAATTGCGATGTGTGCTTTCTCGATCATATTCGTCTTCTCCGCTACGGTCAATTCTGCATTCATGGCTGCCTCTCCCTTCAACACTTCCAAACAACCCTGCTGAACCAGTAGGGCTTTCATCTTCAAGCGCCACATACCGAAATCATTCACTCCGGTGAACTTTTCAATCTCATACTTTGTTGAAGGCATCTTCTCCACGCTCACCGCACCAATTTGTTGTGAATTCAATGCCAAGAACAAAGTATAAAATAAGGAAGAATAAAGGACAAGGAAGAAGAGGAACACAATAATTGGTTATAACTGCTATTCTTTCACTTTCTCTTAGAACAAGATTACAAGTTTACAAGAATAACAAATAACCTCTCTCACCCTAAATTAGGATTTGCAGCTTAGCAATGATGAGAGACTAGTATGCTATTTATAATAAAACCTAACATACTAACTAATGGGCTTTTTCAGCAAGGCCCATTACACAAGCCAACTTAATAAACAAGCTAACTTAACAAATTAGGGTTTAAACACTAAAACCTAACTTAACATGCTAACAACTCTAGCATCTTCGACATCTGCATGCTCGACCCTTCTTCGACTACAACATGCACACTTCGACACCAGCATGTGAGCAACCTTCGAAGTCATGCTTAACCATGTCGAACTGTCAAACCAAGAAGCTACCCTTCGACCATACTAGAGTTCGATCCAATATCTCACAATAACTAATTAAGGCTAATTTATATATAAAAAAATCATAAAAACTATTTTTGAAAATATCAAAATTATCTAAAATTAAGCATTGATTTAAAAGAACAAAAATTACAATTAAAAAACTAATAATAGAATTTTTTTCATTTAAATTAATAATTAATTACTAAAATGAGGATACAATAATAAATCAATTTCATAATTTATTATAGTATTTGTAATTACATCTAAATTACAAATAAATTTTGCAATTATTTCCAGGTCTACTGATTTTTCTCTGTGAACTACTCCTGGGTCTAGTTTCCTCTAGTTGCTGCTCCCCATCGATGTAACGATCCACAACCATACTTGAAAAGTTGCTAGAACAAGTAAAGTTCCCAGATGAGTCATGATGGGATCTTGAAGAACTACTAGCAGGTTTCTCACAACTCTGGGAATTTCGGAGAACGGACACTGCAGATTGTGTTAGCTTATCCCTCTTTTCGAAATTTTGAGTCTGGCGACTGATGCATACACAGAAAGTGCGACAAAAACAAATATGTGCTAAACGTAACTAATAAAATACAATGTTATAAACATCACAGTTCAATCAATATGTTCAAAAGTTATATTCTTCTTTGTGCATATTCTTTTTTGTGGGTTCTTTTACTATATTCTACAAATGAATATGTCTGAAGTCCGAACACATGAGAGACTGTGTTCCCGATTACTATGCACATACAATTCAGAGATCGGTGCATGATTCAGAAGAATGAGATACCTATATTTCTGGAAGTATTACATCACCAAATGAAAAGGCAATGGTTCCAAGAGCATTGAAGGCTTTGAAGGACTTCGACGCATAACTACCCTGCAAATTGTAGTTAACTGATGTTCTATCAATCTTCTTACCTAAAAGATGTTACAAATCAACAACTCAGTATCTTATCAATATGAAATGAATCAGCCAGATGCTAAGACATTGATCGATCACGAGCTTACCATTGTAAATTGTAACACCAATGGTTGTACCGGCAAATCCAATGGTACTAAAAGTGCATAATGCATTAACCCATCTGAGTGAGTGAATATCAAGAATTTGAGAGAGAAATAGTTCAAAGACTTCAAAGAAAATAATAAAATATTGTAGGCTCAATTTTCCATCTGAGTGATAATGCTTGTAAACTGCCTATAAAGAAATGGGAAGAAATGAGATTTTGGAGATTAAAAATGATAATAATGAATAGGAAGAAAACATGTAATATATTTGTCTTATTATTCCATGAAATTTGATTTGATGCATAAATAACCTTAAGGTTGCTCCCAGCTGCAATCTGGATAGCTATGTTATTTACCAGAGAAGCAATTTGCTTGAACAAGGCAATAGACCAGTACCCCTAAAATCCTTTAAAAATATTGCCAAAATTTAAAAGAATGTTATAACATTTATGGACAATTTTTACCTATTTGATACTCACTACTATGTAAAAATAAATTCTAACCTGGTTTTGTTGATTCTGATTTTTTAGGGTTTCTAGTTTTTCACAACAATTTTTTTTCACAACAGTTTGTTGCTTCTGATTGTTTCTAAACGTAAGTATAAGTTCAACACACATTTTTTCTTTACTAACTTGGTTTTGTGATTTTTTTTTAATCAAGATTTCATTAAAGAACCCAAAGTTCTAACAAGGAGATTACAAAAGGCGGTGTAAGAAACAAAAACCCCGAAGAAAATTACAAGTCAAATATACCCTATGAAAAATACAATAAAGTGGCATTTGTAAATTCATAGAAATTATAATTGGTGCGGGTAATTTTCCCGATGAAGGACCACCTCCAAAAAAACTCCTTAATGCTCCAAATAATATTGGAAACACTCCAAGATTCATTTCGGAAGATGATACCATTCCTTACCTTCGAAATAGACCAACAAATTGCCAACCACAATGTCCCTTCCCTACCGGATTTAACCATGTAGACTATGCAAAAATTGTGCCAATCCAAAAAACTCCTCCAAATATCCTCATACTTATAATCTTCAAAACCAACCTACAAAGCCACTTCTTTCCAAATCAACGAAGAAACCTTACAACTAAATAACAAGTGATGCAAAGATTCCTTCTCCAACCCACACAAGCAACAAGAATCTAAAGATGAAATAGAAATCCCTCTAATAAGAATAAGGTCCCTTGTGGGCAACCTATTTAACAAACAACGCCACCCGAAAGCCTTGACCTTTTGAGGCACCACAATATTCTGATTTATTAGGGTTTCTAGATTTTCACAATAGATTATTTCTTTGTTAATGTTTTCATGTTTTCCTTTTTGGTTCTGTAACACGGTGGGAGAACTGACTTTAATTTTCGCAAGCAATGTTGCGGTGAGCAAGAGTCGCCACCGACTTTTATTTTGTCCAATTATTAGGAAAGGTAAAAAAGAACAGAAAAAAGACCTTTTTTAAAGAAACGGGTTCGGGGGTAAGTTATGAAAAGGGAAGGTATAAGCACCCTTTTCATCCATGGTTATCCATGGACTCTTAATTTGCTTAGCTCATATGTTTTGTTTGAAAGTCAAAATGTGTGTGTGTGTGTGTGTGAGTTAGATTCGAGTATCTTATCTTGAGTTAAGGTTAGCTAGCGATTGAAGAAAATAATTAGTGTGAAGAAAATAAATAATCAGTGTGAAGTCAAAATGAAAGAAAGAGAGATGTGCGTTGTGGATCGATTTGGGAATTGAAGACACTGTGAATCGGTGAAAGCTTGGGAAGGAATCGTCGAGGATGAAATCGAGGGTGGAGTTCGTCGCGGCAGAAGTGATGGCGTTGGATCCACGGTGGCTAAGCGGTGTTTGCGATGCTAGACGAGACCGGGAGCGGTGAGTCCATGGGGTATCCGGAGACGGCGCCGTGGTTGCTGTGTTGAAGGTGCTCGCGGCTGGTTTGCGGCGATCCGTATGGTGGTCGGAGGGATTTTTTTCTCTCGCTGTTCCATGATTTCTCTGTAAAACAAAATTCAACAAAAAAACAAGCAAAACAATGATTTTGAAATTTATTTCTTTGGGCTTCTGGAAATTGTTTTCAATCTTGTGAGGATGGTCCTATTATGTTGCAATTTTATGAGTTGATTTGAATATATGTTGTGTAAAGATTTTGAAAGTTTGATTTAATGGAGAAGAGTTAGTATGTATGGATTGAGAAAAAGAGTTTTGCACCAAGATATGTACCTGAACGTGAATTGAAAGTTTAGGGAATAAACTCTTACAAAAAAATAAAACAACAAAAAGAATTTCATCATAGATAATTCATCATATGGTTTACACAAAATAAAAATTATAAAATCGGGAATCAGAAGAAAAAGGCGAATTAACTTTGAAAAGAGATTTTAAAAATAAGATTGACAAATTGTAAGTGCTTGTAGAGAATGTGAATGGTAAATTGTTGGCTTTAAAAAATAAATACCATCAGACGATCATCATTTGGTTAAAAACTAATTAAAATAAAAGAGGGCCTCATATTGAAATCATCGGCCAAAAACTAAAAGATAGTGAAAACTTAAAAAAAGAAAACAAGATTAGAAAGAAAAAATGTTAGAAAAAAGGTTTAAAAATTATTGACAAAAGTGTTAGTTGAAATTGTTGATGAGAAAATAAGAGAATTGTTAGTAGAAGTGTGATTTTTTAGAAAATTGTTGGTTATTGTTGATGAAAAAGAGAGAGTGTGGAGTGCTCTATTTATAGAGTGAAATTAGGTCAAAATAATCCTAAAAAGGAAAAGATCTGATCCAGAGGCCTATGGACCTTCCTTGATGACCAAGATTAAGAACCTAGACGTGCTTGTGTCCAGGTGCGCCCTGGTGCAAAAAAAGATAAAAAAATAGTTTAAAAAACATGGAAATGCACCAAGCGGGAATTGAACCCGTGACCTTTTGTTTGCAAGCCTTACTTCCTTACCAATTGTGCTATGTTATTTGTTTGAAATAAAAAGCTAATTGGAAGTATATGAGCATCGGCCAGCATTTTGCTATTTATTAAAATATTAAATATAAATAATTTAAGAGTAAACCATTATATTTTAAAATAAACTTTAAATCGAATACTTATAAAATTCAGGATATCACTGTAAATGAACCCGAGATTTTTATAAAACCCAATTTTTAAAATAGTTTTGAATTTTTGAAAAGTGTGGGCAAATTTTGGGGTATGACAGCTGCCCCTGTTCAATCTTCTTAAACCTGAAGATGTAGATTGGCTTGTGTGCCTGTCGGAATCTGAAGGTGGAAGATGATTGAACACTAGAATACCCATAAATTTGTGCTTGCTGGTGCGGGAAATAATGTTGAAGATGGGCTTAAAGATGCCATCCAGTTGTTTGTCTAAGATGGGCTTAAAGATGCCATCCAAATGTTTTAACAAGATGTTTGTCTAAAGCAAATTCTCTTCAGACTGGATCATATGCATTGATTGTATCTGAAGGAGAGATTCATCAAAATGAAGTGATGTCTTACAGAAAACTACCTGGAGAGGTTCCTGAATATGGTAGATCATTGACTGATGTAAAGAGGATTGGGCTTTAAACAAAGCTCAGGAAGAGCTGTCTTAGAGAAGACTAGCTAAAAGCTCCTTGAAAGGGCAAGAAATGTCTTAGAAAAGATTGGATAAATATGTTTAAAGAAGATCACCTAAAGAGGTTGAGATATGTCTTAAACAAGACTAACCTAGAAAGGCTCCTAGAAAGGATATGAAACGTTTTAAACAAGACTACCTAGAAAGGCTCCTATAAAGGATATGATATGTCTCAAACAAGACTACCTAAAAAGGCTCCTATAAAGGATATGATATGTCTCAAACAAGACTACCTAAAAAGGCTCCTAACAAGGATACGATACGTCTTAAACAAGACTACCTAGAAAGGCTCCTAGAAAGGATATGATATGTTTTAAAAAAGACTACCTATAAAGGTTCCTAGAAAGGATAAGAAACGTCTTAGAAAAGACTACATAGAAAGGTTGATAAACGTCTTAGAAAAGACTACCTAGAAAGGTTCCTAGAAAGGATGATAAACGTCTTAGACAAGACTACCTAGAAAGGTTCCTAGAAAGGATGATTAACGTCTTAGACAAGACTACCTAGAAAGGTTCCTAGAAAGGATGATAAACGTCTTAGACAAGACTACCTAGAAAGGCTCCTAGAAAGGATGAGAAGTTCTTTGATTGTTTCTGAATTATCTTTGAAGAAAGACCCGGAATGAAACATCAGAATTGTATTTGTGTCTTGAATGAACATTAAGATTGAATCGTTAATACGATCGTCTTTGCAGAGTATCTGAATGATAATGTTCTTTTGATTGTGAATGACCTGAAAATGCAAAAATTAGTTTTATGCACTGTCATAAGGCATGTATTGTGTAATGAGGTTCTCGAAATAAACGAGAATGCTGTATGTTATGTATGTAATGTGAATGAGGTTCTCGAAATAAACGAGAATGTTGTATGTTATGTATGTATCGTGAATGATGCATGGATGGACTATATAGTGGAAGCATATTGGTAACTTTGTATCGCAATTGCTGGTTGAGAAAATAAATCTCTGTATGCTGTCGGAGATGATGACAAGGTGATTGTGTTGAGAATTCCTGTCTTCCATTTAAGGATATCCAGCTGGGGATTTTTATTACCGCTTGGGGAAGAAATTAGCTTGAGTGATTTGATCCTTATGTGCCCTGACTAGGGATAAGAGAGATGGATAACTGACCAAGTTTCCACTGTGAGTGTAAACTTTACTGGGAACAGTGAGTTTGAATAAACCCTGTTGGAGAAGGAGATTGTGTCGGAGAACCGACAGTGTCAGAGATGTAAACTTCATTGGGGAACCAAGCCTCTGTTGGGAAGATATTATTTGAAGCTAACTTCTCGAGGATTACTCTGTGGAGATATTTTGTGAAATCAACTCTGTGGGGAAGATTCCCTGAGGTTTCAAATTTTCATTGCCCCATGTCTTCAAGTATTTCGTCACTTGCTGTTGGAAAACATTTTCTTGACCATATGTGGCCTTTTGCATGTGGGAGTCTATCTGCCCCTAGGATCAATAGCCTGGTATGCTTGATACTTGAAGTTACTGGATGAGAGAGTGATACTGACATCATCGGATACTAGTAGCTAAACGGCTTTTGCAGAGATTGGTGACCTATGCAACATGCCCCCAGTGATGGACTAGCATTTGTGGTTGTTCAATGCCTTCGAGAGATTCTATGAATCGTGACCAGATTGCCCCTGGATGCTTACTCAACAGAGTATTTCGACTGCTTTTGTGCCCCTGAGGGTGATCAAAATTTGAGATATTCTTGCTCGAACTCAACGGAGTTCTGAAGACGACTTGTCCCTTGAGAGGATTAAACTTTTCATCAGCAGCTCATGATGGAAGCTTTCCTGGTGTCAAATAATTATTCATATGCAAAGAATGTTTAGTATGAGAAATATAATTCTAATGCAAAGTCCATGTTTGTCTTGAAGTTTAAAGAATAATTTTTTTTGAAAGGATGTCAAAACATCGATTTTTTTTGTGAAAGGTGGTGTGATACCAACTTAAGCTTTTAGCAAAACTCCTAGGAGACAGTTTACCGTAGTCTCATTACAGTATGCTTTCGAATTAACCCTGCTTCAATTAGGACTTTTGAGGGTTGTAACGTGGTCAGGTTCACGGTTTTAGAAAAAAGATTTTTAGGCTCAAAATTTTATTGGTGCCCACCCCCTCCGTGATGTTCTCCAACCTAAGTTCAGTTAACTTGATGCGAACATTCATCCTTCAAGAGGAGTTTGAGACGATTGGGGAGTCGATGAAGTGTTTGGACATGGCCGTCACTTACCTTTTATTCTTGGTATCTGATCACACGACAACGAAGCTCCTATGTCATCCATGTTCAAGGACAGATGGGACAACGAAGCTCCTATAGTTATCATTGAAAGGCATGATGAACCTGCATACTGTTACGAGATAGCTACTGACGAGGTTGAAGCAAAACCATGGTTTCATGAAGTAAAAAGATATCTCGAAGCTCAGAAATACCCTTGTAACTCGGTGGGAGAACTGACTTTATATTTTGCAAACAATGTTGCGGTGTGCAAGAGTTGCCACCGACTTTTACTTTATCCAATAACTCGGAAGGGTAAAAAGAACAGAAAAAGACCTTTTAAGAAAAACGGGCTCGGGGGGTAGATTATGAAAAGGGAAGGTGTAAGCACCCTTTTCATCTGCATTTGTCTACGGGCTCTTAATTTGCTTAGCTCATGTTTATTTGTTTGTTTTGAAAAGAAGCGTAAGGACTTTAGCTTAAAAGCGTAGCCTTAGTCTTTGAAAAGAGAGGTGTGAAAAGCTTTTTAATTGAGCTAAGCATATTAAGAACATCACCCTAAGTTAGTCTTTTTCTATGCTTTTTACTCTTCTAAGAGAGATGGGGCTATCCTTACCCTAAGTTAGTCCTATTAATTGGATGTGCGGGACAATCGAAGGGTCATCGGAGGTCGTTGAAGGCAACAAGCAGAGGTACCTTTAACAAATTCGAAAGGACAATCATGGTTTCGTAGGCAACCATTTGAGGGACTAGATCATATATTCGTAGGCAATATCGAGAGTCATCGAGGGACTTATGATCTTTGTGATGATTTTTAATCGTCGGGACGTTTGCTAATGGATACCTCTATATTCGAGGGACACAACCATTATTATTCGTAAGGCAACCAAGAGGGGCGTACCCTAAAGGTGAGTGTGTGCATCAATCATGTGTGTTAGATTCAGTTATGTTATCTTGTATTAGGTGAACTAATTCGATTAATTATTGTATCACTCCCTATTTTACTAACCGCGCAGTTAATATATTGACGGAAAATAAAGTGCGGAAAGTAAATGTCCTACGCTATTACATGGCTTTGGGGAGGGGGATTATAATAAAAACCTGTCGGGGAGATGCGGAAAGTAAAGTGCGGAAATAATAAAGTAAAAACAAATTAGAATGAATTATACGAGAAAGTCCGATGCCTCAAGTATAATACCTCGCAATCAAAATAAAAATGTTTTTACCGCAAAATAATATATGAGAAAAGCGGTAGAAATATGGACAAATATTAATCGAAGATTAAACAAAAGGAATTAAAGTTAATATGTGAAACAAATATTTTTGGTATTTTTATATAAAAGAAATAAAACTCTAATTACTAACATGTTTTTGTATTTTTGTTTTTATCAAGCAATTAAAAAAATTTAAGAAGCAATAAGCACATAATAAACTAACAAAAGACATGGGCTAAAAATCATCAAATATGGGGTGCTGGATAGCAATTCGTGTGGGCCCATTGAGAAAATCAACCCAAAGTGAATAGGAAAGTCTGCTAGGGGAGCGAGAAATCGGAACAAGGTGCAAATAAGAATATGGGCGCTAGGCCCATTGTAAATCCAAACAATTACTGCTCAGGAGAGGGTGTACGAGTGGTATATAGGTACGGATGGCAGTCAAATTGGGCTCATTTGGCAATTAGCCCAAAATAATAAAAGAATTTGGAAAAACCCTAAACTAAGTGAGTGAGGCCCGCCCCTCTTTCTCTCTGTCTCTTACTTTCTTCTTCTTTTTCACATTCACGTGAAACAGCCCCTTCAATTCTCATCTCTCTGTTTCTGTGTTCATGTTTATTGACAACAAACAATGGCCCTCTCCATCTCTCACTCACTTATCCAACCACACAAACACTTAAATTAACACCCAAGTCTCTACAGCATAGCAAATCGGTTCAACCAGAAGAAAGGATCAAAGGAGTAACAACAAACCAATGTGTAATGCGATACTAACAGCGATTCAACATGACAATGAAGGCAATCAAACACAAGTAAGCAGTACATCGAGACTAACAAGTGCGTAAATGGAAATAAGGAAACGTTACCGAATCTTCTTCTTTGTTCTTGCGTACGAATCATTGAAGGACCTTGCGCGCTTGGATTGCAGATCCGTTGAATTGGATGCTGAGTCCTTGAATCGGTGAAGGTGTGCTATCAATTCTTGCGCGGGCCAGTCCATACAGAACTTTGTTCTGGATTTAAACGGGGCCCCCACTAGTGGACGGTGGGATTGGTCCCTCTTGGATTAGTCGGTCGCAAGGCCGGATACCAAGATTTCCAAAAAAAAAAAAAAGTATGGATAAAACATATAAAAATTGAAGAATTGAACCCTCAGGTATCATCACATGGTTAAAAGAATGATCAAATTAAAATTACAAGAAAATAAATGGGGCCTCATATCACCGGCCAAGAATATTGTAAAAACTATTATGAAAAAAGGAGGGCCTCAGGCGTCATCATTGGTCAAAAAGAAAAAGTTTTTAAAAAACCTAAAAGAAAAGCTTTGTAAAATTGATTGTGAAATTATCAGAATAAGGGCTAGAAAACTGATGATTGTTTAGAAAATTGTTGATGAAAACTGTGAATGTGGAGGGCTCTATTTATAGAGTGGAATTAGGTCAAGACCGATCCTAAAAAGGAAATGATCCAACCCAAAGGCCTATGGACCTTCCTTGATGACCAAGATTAAGAACCTGGACGTACTTGTGTCCAGGTGCAAAAAAGATCAAAAATACAAAGATTTAGTTTCTCAAACTACTCCAAACAGCATCAGTCATACATCATATACATCACATACATATTCATACATTGCATACATTACTTCATGATAAACATACAGGTTTCTCATTTATTTTTGAGAAACTCGTCATATGATACATGCATCATGACATCGCATAAAGAATAAATGTACCTATTTCAGAATACAGGTACAAACAGATAAACAAAATCTCCAATCTTCCAAGATCTAATTCAGTTACTACGAACAGTACTGACACGGTCAACATTCAAAGATCTAATTCTATCATCACGAACGGTGTAGACACGATCATCCTTCCAAGGTCTAATTCAGTAACTACGAACGGTGCTGACACGACCAATTCTCAAGGATCTAATTCAGTTACTACGAACGGTGCTGACACGATCAACCTACAAGGATCTAATTCTATCATCACGAACGACGTAGACACGATCATCTTTCCAAGATCTAATTCAGTTACTACGAACGGTGCTGACATGATCGACCTTCAAAGATCTAATTCTATCATCACGAACGGTGTAGACACGGTCATCTTTCCAAGATCTAATTCAGTTACTACGAACGATGCTGACACGATCAATCCACAAGGGTCTAATTCTATCATCACGAACGGTGTAGACACGATCATCTTTCCAAGATCTAATTCAGTTACTACGAACGATGCTGACACGATCAATCCACAAGGGTATAATTATATCATCACGAACGGTGTAGACACGATCATCTATCCAAAGATCTAATTCAGTTACTACAAACAGTGCTGACACGATCGACCTTCCAAGATCCCATTTACCATGAACGGTGATGACATGATCAACATTCAACAACTACTTCTCAACACTTCAAGTTCAGATATAGTCTAATGTACGACTCGTTCTAACTTTCAAAACTTAACAAGACAGGTGGCATCTTAAAGCCCACTTCATATCTCCAACATTCAGATGTCATCTCTAAGCCCATCCCCGATGGTACAAGTTTCTGGGTACTCTAGTGTTCAATCCTCTTCCACCTCCAGATACCGATTGGCATACAAACCAATCTACATCTTCAGGTTTAAGAAGATTGAACAGGGGGAGCTGTCATACCCCAAAATTTGCCCATCCCATTTCACCTTTCAAGGTCATACCAAAGTTCAAAGACTCAGAGACATATTCTCCTAAACAATGGCTCAATGAACTAGGGTTTTGAATTCTATAAAGAAAATCAATGAATCAAAGTCTCCAATGGATTTCATATGGCCTATGATGCTTCAAACTATCTCTATGGAAAAGTACAAGCTTCAATTCTAAGGATTACCCAGTCAATTGCTCATAAAGTCAACAGTCGACTAGTTTGACCTAAAAGTCAATTGTGGTCAAAGTGCAGTCAAAACTCCTGATTTTTTTTGTCAATATCCTTATTTTGAAGTATAATTCATCATTTGATCAAGGATTGATCATGATTCATCAAGGAAAGTTCAGAAATCAACAAAACCTAAAGTTTCTAAATAAGGGTTTTTTGACCTAAAGTCAAATGAACTTTGACCAGCCATAACTTTCACATGGAGCATCAGAAATTTTCCACCCAAAGCTCAATTTGAAGGAAATTGAAATCTCTACAATTTTGTCTCTGACAAGCCAATTCTAAAAATGCTTCATTTGAGAGATATAGATCAAGAGATTATAGGTCCTTTTTGAAAGTCAACCAAAAGCAGTTTTTTGTCAAAGCCAATATCATCAAGATAAAATACTCAAATGGAAAAAAGCTTCCACAGTGGCCTGTAGGGGACATCTTGAGGTTTCCAAAACGTCCTAGAACTCTTCCATATCTTAAAAATTGAGGGAGATAGGCCTTGTCAAAGTTGGACAATTTTAAAGGAAAAAATGTGAAATAAAAGGTCTTAAAATGGATTTCTTTGCAAAGAGGCCCAAATTTTTTTGATTCAAACTTGATCCCTAAGTCACTAAGAGTCTCCAAATCCACTCCCACGCCCATGTGATTTTTATCCTATTTTTATTGAATTTTTTATTCATTAAAAAGAAGATTTTATCAAATAATTGAAGAAAATATTAAGAGATTTGATTTGATTTTTATTCCAGTCAATTTTAACCACCTAAATATCAAATATATGAAACAATTTTCGTGGCAAGAGAGATTGGAAAGAGATGAGCAAGATTTAAGCCAAGTTTAAAAACTTTCAATATTTCATTAAAACCAAATTCCAATCTCTTGATTGATGGAGATTTGATTCAGTTTCTTGACCTAAAATCAACCTTCTATAAGAACACAAGCATTCCAGACCTAAAGCACAAGGATTGGCAGCTGTAAAGAACCCTAACCCGAGCTCAAAAGTTTCCAAAAAAATTGAATTCGTTTTTTGTGATTGCGGTCGATTCAAAGAGTTTCAAGGATCCCAACACATTCTTGGAGCATCACTGAACTAGTTCAGATCCTCACCAAGCCTCGAAGCATCAAGAACACGCGCATAACACCCCACAGTTTGTGTTTTCTAAAAACCTTCGATCTCAGTAATTCATGCATCATTTACATGATCTAATTGCATATTTGTGTTTTATATGGTGTTCTGTGTGTTTCTGGAAATTTAATTACGTTTGTATGGCCTTATGAACAAGATGCCATGTTAGGGTTCCAAGCTTTGAAATTGGGGCTTTGCGTTTAAAGCAAAATTAGGGGAAACCAATGTGGTTTTTGAACTCAGGGTATCTGGACGATCGTGTCTATTGGGGTCGCAAAAGATTTTCGTGTTGTTTTGTGGTTTTCACGTTTTCATAGGTGTAGAAGACTCATGTTTTTATAGCGCTCCTGTAAAAAGCGTTGTAAAAAACGCATTCTGAATTTCTCAAGGAAGAAGACGATGACGCGTCTCCCCCCTATTGGTTCGTTCGCGCGCGCCTTTTTATTTTTGAATCAGGCAGATTCGCTGCTTCTTGGCTCGCGTGCGCATGATACATCACTCTCGTTCCAGCCGTCAGATCTCCTTCTCAAATCCAACGCTCACAAACTGACAGTCCACCGTGATCCCTCTTGGTCATACCACACTGGATCCAGCGTCAGGTTTTTTATAATTTTTATTTATTTATTTGTTTTGTCTCCTTATTTTTTTGTCTTATACCCTTTATTTATTTTATTTTTTTTTCAAACCTTTTTTTTCTCTTTCATAAACAATAATAATAATAATTTTTATTTTAATTTTTTTTAATTTAGTTGATTTATTTACTTAATAATTAGTTAATTTAATTAGGTAATTTAGTAAGTTAATTAGATAATTAACTTAGGGAAATTTGTTTTAATTAGATAATTAACTTAAATAATTAAAATTAATTAATTTAACTAAAATAGGTTAAATAGATTAGGATTAATTGTTTAGTTTGATTTAAAAATTAATTGAGGGTTCATTAAAATAATCAGGATTAGTCGAATTAAAATTAATTAGGATAAAAACCAATAATTAATTTTTAGGGTTTGTCTAGCCTTGACTAATTTAAAACCCTAGTAGCCATAGGGGTCTTAGGTAGATGTTGTCCATTAACTATAGCTCTAGGTTTCCTCCCTTAAACCTTTTAGCCACTAATTTATTTTTAAATTGTTTTTTTGTTGTTGTTAACTTTGTTTTCTAACCATCAATTTATTGTCTGCCAATTATTTTGCCTCTTTATCTCTTAATTGCCTTATCATTGCAGGATTACAATATTATTTTCTTGTGGTTTACCCACAAGTCTATTTTTCCTTATCATTGCAGAGTATCATCTATTTAATTTTTTCTTATGGTTTGCCCACAAACTGTTTTGCCTTATTATGTAACTGCTCCGAGGTTGTAATAGTTAATTAGGGTTTTATCTTTCTGCCTTATTTTCTGTATGATTAACTGCGTGGTTAGTAATTTAGGGCGTGGAAACCTTGAATTGAATTTAGAATCATTAATTACAAGATAATATATTGGAATCTAATCACCTGATTGTGCCACACACACACTTTTGGGTAACCCCTCTTGTTGCCTGTTGACGTGTGATTTGTTGCCTTGTTTTGTTGTTTATTACAGAATAGTCAAGTCCCTCGGATACGAGGATGCCTCAGCAAATGTTGCCATCAGTTCATTATCATTATTAAAGATCATAAGTCCCTTCGATGCTGCCTCCGGTTATATGATCTCGTCCCTCGAGGTTGCCTACGATATGATATGATAGTCCTTATCGATTGCTGAGGTGTCCTCATTGGTTGCCTAAAATGACTATTTCATCCTTCCCTTAGACTGTCTGCCCTCTTCATGACAGGGTCAGTCTTATGGCGAACGATACCCTCGATGACCCTTTTTCATCCAATAAAAGGACTTCCTACCCTCCTCTGGTATGGATAGCCCTGAAAGGCTAAAAAACATTTTTTAACTTAAAGGGTAACTACCTCCTAATTGCTTGCTCTGGTTTAAATTCAGATTTTTCTTTCTTTTCAAAACCTTCAAAAGGCTACGCTTATTTACAAGCTAAAGTCCTTATGCTTTTTTCTATACAAAGCAAACTTCTTTTTGAAAACAAATGAGCTAAGCAATTAAGAGCCCAAAACCAGGGATACAAAGGGTGCTTTCAACCTTCCCTTTGTATAACCTACCCCCCGAACTCAAAGTCTTTTAAAAAGGTTTTTTCTGTTCTTTTACCCTTTCCTTAAATTGGATAAAATAAAAGTTGGTGGTGACTCTTGCTCACCGCAACATTGTTTACTAAAAAACAAAAAGTCAGTTCACCGAGTTACAACGTGTAAATTTATGAACCTCAAACTTCTGACTTATATCCATTTTTTGACTTTCTTGTCTCGACGGATAAGAAGTGGGTCCCATAGATTGTACATATTATTCAACATAGTTAGTATTGACTCCTATAAAGATATATGATTACAATCACAAGGAGTGTTGCCAACATAACATAAATAACACCTTTCAACGAAATATAATGTAAATCACTATATTGTGTTTATAACAAATCTACAAGGAAAAATGTGAAAAATATCGATAAAAAAATGAATTTATTACCAATAAGGAGTTGCTTTTTTGAATTCAACCCTCTTCCAACAACCAGTTAGGAAAGAAAATATGAGTATCCATTGTGGTAATTCAAAGATAATATTATACTTCAATATTCACATAGAATATTGTACTAGACAGACCTTTTGGTGTTATGGATCAATTTGAGATATATGTAACTACATTTTTTGATTTTTTAAAGCCACATATCTCATCGAATCTTATGCAAGTACGACATTTTTCTTCTCCCACATTACTCTACTTAACCTCAAATCCTTTATTAAAAAAACGCATCATAACATCCTAGGAATCGTCAAAAGTGCTTTTTATTTTAGGAATTGTGATACTATTTTTATACTTCATTACAATAAAATCAAACAATTTAGAATTTGAGACTTGAAATACGTTATGTATTGTGTCCTATATTTGGCAAACTAAGGCATCAGAAACTTCTAAAATCAAATTTTGAAGAAGAAAACTATAATCATATAATACAATATAGTTTTTATTATTGGAAGTGTAGTTAAAAAAATAGAACCTACGCCTACATTAATAAAATAGTTAGGACAATCATGTCTATGATTAACATCTAAATCATAAAATTCTTCTCTAGGAATACTCAAAAGTTGAGAGGTTTGATTTAAATGAAGAATAAAACATTATTGGGACTTGCTTTCAATAGTCAACTTACCATTTAGACAATCAAGTTTAAACTCAAGATGCCCGTAATAACTTGGTTGGATGTTAAAATTCCAAAAAAGGATATGTTATATTAATGAAATTATCGCGACTAAAAGGTGCACAAGATGTGTACATTTCATCTACGGTAAAATTTCACTCTTAAGATAATTTCATGTTACTGTAGATGAATTGTACACATCTTGTACACCTTTTAGCCGCAGTAATTTCATTAATATAACATATCCTTTTTGGAATTTTAACACCCAACCAAGTTATTACGTACATCTTAAATTTAAAATTGATTGTTTAAATGGTCATTTGACTATTGAAATCAAGTCCTAAAAATTTCACATTCTTCATTTAAATCAAACCTCTAAACTTTAGAGGATTTCTAGAGAAGAATTTAATGATTTAGATTCTAATCATAAAACTATTGTCCTAAGGATTTTATTAATGTAGATGTAGATTCTCATTTTTTTCAACTACACTTCCACCAATGAAAGCTATATTGTATTGTATGATTGTGGCCATCTTGTTCAACATTTTATTTTAGAAGTTTCTGATGCCTTTGTTTTCGAAATAGACGACACAATACATAATACACAGGCAGTCTCAAAATCTAAATTGGTTGATTTCATTGTTATAAAGTATGGAAATAGTATCCTAATTATGGGAATAAAAATCACTTCTGATAATTCCTTGGATGTTGTGATTAGTTTTTTAAATAAAGGATTTGAGGTTAGGTGGAGTAATGTGGGAGAAAATAATTGACGTGCTTGCATAAGATCCGGTGGATATGTGGCTTTAAAAAATCAAAAAATGTAGTTACATGTATCACAAATAGATCCACGATACCAAAAGGTCTATCCAATATAATATTCTATGTGAATATTTTAGTATAGTATTATATTTAAATTATCACAATGCAAACTCATATTTTCTTTCATAACTAGTTGTTGGACTAGGGTTGAATTCATAAATGAAATTCCTTATTGGTAATAAATTTATTTTTTTTCCTTGATATTTTACATCATTTTTCTAGTAAATTAGTTATAAACACAATATAATGTTTTACACTTTGTTTCTTTAAAAGGTGTTATTTATGTTATGTTGGCAACACTCCTAGTGAATGCAATCATATATCTCTATAGGAGTCAATACAATAATAACTATGTTGAATCATATGTACAATATGTGAGATTATATTCTTATCCATTGAGACAAGAAAGTCAAAGATTGGATATAATCCAAAAGTTTGGGGTTCAGAACTTTACATGTGATGATTTAAAGGTAGCCACAAATGATTTCTCAAACGAAATAGGAGATAGGGCCGGTGGGACTGTATTTTATGGTACAACCTAACATTTTTTAGTAGTCAAAATTTGAGTCCTTAAGGTCAATGGTCATCGTAGCACTGATCACATCCTCATTTTATCAAGATTAAAGATTTAAATTATAAATTTTTAATTGATCAAATTTATGATGTTAGTCGTCTTGTCTCTACCCAAAGATTGATACAATAGTGGGTCATTATCACAAGGGAAATTAATTCTTTTTTGTTTATTGTAATATTTTCATTATATAGTTTCAATGTTCTAATCAATTATTTTCATTTATATAATATTTTTATTTATAAGAACTGATTGATGAGGTTGTGTTATGGTGAAAAAGATTCATGACAACTGCGGAGATGATCAATTCTTGAATGTGCTCGATACCCTAGCAATTGTAGCTCAACCAAATCAGGTATCTCTATATGGGTGCATTTTGCTGGTGAGTTTCAAAATCTTGCTTGTATATGAGTATGTCTCTAATAGAACTATGAATTATCATCTTCTTGGTAGTAGAAGAAAACATGGAAAACTACAGTGGAGTACTAGAATGAATAATGTTGTAGAGATAACTAGTGTAATATTCTTATTGATGACCAGCTTCAAGTTAAATTAGCAGATTTTGGACTCTCACACATTTTTCCATCTGACCAAATCCATGCATTTACAAAACTACAAGGGGCTCTAGGTTATGTAGCCCCTGAGTTTACTCATATGAGTTATGTATTAAACTTCGGAGTAGTACTCATTGATCTGATAACATCTCTATTTGCTTATGAAGTGGGGAGATCTTATGAAATTCTTCATAACATGGCTATGAAGATAATCCAAAATTAAATAATGCATGAACTTGTGGACTGTACCCTTGGTTATGATTTGGATTTCAATGTAGAGAAAATGATAAATCTTGTAATAGAGCTAGAAGATCAGTGTCTACATGAATCTAGAGAGGCTAGGCCTACCATGAATGAAGTGTTAATAATAAGATATTCAACGTGTGGGTCTGAATCAAATGCAACAAGACTTGGACATGTAAGGCTCTAACGGTGATATTCAATTGTTAAATCAATCCACAATCACTTGAATCCAATCCTTTGATCTAATCATCAATATCAAGTACTCTAGTTTAGTGAACTTTTAAGTATAATTAGATATTTGCTTACATATTATTTATTTTGAGTTAAGAAAAGTTGTTAAGTAGCAAACTCTTTGCAACTATTTTGGCTAACTAAGTATGCATTAGGAGTTCCTCCCGTTGTATACTCATATGAATTTATTATAAATGTAGAAGTATAAAATGTAAATTTTAATCTCTCGATTTTACATAAGCTTGATATTGTATTCATCACATTTCTTATTTCAAAAACTTTCAGTCTATGATTTCATGGAATTTTTACTATAAGAATTATACATTAACAAATAACTATTTAAAAACTAGATTGTAAAAATTAAAAGAGGACTTAGTGTAGTGACTGAATTGGATTAGATAAGTTGGTTGTCTAATAAATCAAATACTTTATTTGTCAAATTTTATTATTATATTTTTCTTAGCTCATTGTTCAATTTGAACTATATTTTGTGGTAGTTGTCAATTATGTAAGAATAATTTTAGTCAAATCTAAAATTAGTGTGTATACATGGGTGGATATTTTTACAAGGAAGGATCCCTACAAGAGTAACTTTGTGTAAAAGAGTTGTGATCCAAGAGTAACAATAATTGTAATTTTGTATTATGGAACCATTGGCCGTTAGATTTCCTTAAATTCTAAATCGCTGTATTTTCGGGTGAGTACCCCTTATGCTCTTTTTTGTAACCTCATTGCTTATAAAAAAAGGAAAAAAACAATATTGTTTCTTTTGTTTTGACGGAGTAAGAACATGTAGTAAGGTTAAAGCTATTGAAATTGGGTGTACAATTGAAATTGTGTAGCAAGAACATTATAGTTAGTCTTTGCTTTATGTCTTTAGAAACAAAACAAAAAGGAGCCTTCTTTTGATTTAGTTGAAGACTTCTTTTGCAATGTATTTGGTTGAAGTTAGAGCCTATCAACATTTTTTAAACAAAATATGGATAATATTTCAGAGGTATTGGAACATATTAAAAGTTTATAACTAGAAATTCTCCTTAAAACATAAAGAGCATTTGGGTGATTGTTCATGATAAAACAAACACTTTACAACCCTCACATACTTAAAACATTTTTTATCATTTATGGACAAGCTTTTTTTGGCTTCACGCTCTGCTTTTGTTCCTAATAGAGGTTTACATGATGGTATCCTTATGCTTAATGAAGTGGTTGACTAGCAAAGAGGAATATGAAAGGCTTATTTCTCTTTAAAGTTGATTTTGAAAAGGCCTTTAATTCTGTTTTTTGGGATTACTTTCTCTACATTCTCAAAAGGATGAATTTTGGAAACAAATAGTTAAAATGAATAAAGCTTGTGTTTGTTCTTCTTCCCTTTCTGTCTTGATAAACGGTAGTCCTAGAAATATTTTCAAGCCAGAAGGGGTTTTCGTCAAGGGGATCCGCTCTCACCTTTACTCATTATTCTAGAAGCAGAGAGGATTGCATGTTTATTGAGGAATGTGTGCACAAGTCAGTGTTACTACCTTTTTTCTTTGAATGATAATCTTCATGTTGATCTTCTCCAATTCACGAATAATACAATGATTGTGGGTCCACTTCATGGGAGAATATTAGGACTATAAAAGCTTTGCTTCGTGGTTTTAATTTTTGTTCAGGTTTATCCGTAAATTTTAGCAAAAGTAGAATTATTGGTTTTAATGTGGAATTAGATTGTCCTCTTGGAAAGGAAAATAATTATCTCTAGGTGGGAGAGTGTTTACCCAGAAATATGGTAAACAAGCGCTAGTTTCCTTTTTAAAGGTTACTTTTGTGGAATAAACTAGAATATTCCAGGACTAATTGCTTTAATTTGTTTATTACGTGTATCTGGTTTGTATTAAATGCAGCAATAACTTTAAAGTAAAAGTAAATACTGAAATTAAAGGCTTTAGAATAACTGAAAGCAATAAAAAACAGTAAATGTGCACTGAAAATGAAGTATAACGTAAAATGATTGCATAAATTAAACTGGTACGCATACATACATTCCAAAGTTGCACTCGTCACTCATTTTTTACAGAGATTTGAGTTTACTTGTGTTTTGTAGAAAATGCGGGCCCTAAACTGTTCCTCTGGAACTTGCTTAAATAGTGAAAATAAAATAACTACTACTAACAGTCGACTGATTACTAGCCAACACGTGTCTTCGACATGCAGCATCTTCGTCTGTGAGGCTCCCACGTGTCCTGTGAAAACTGCTAAAAACTGCTCGAAACTGCTTCTTTTGACTTCTGATGCCCTCCGACTTCAGAGCTATACTTAAACAAAAACGCCTAAGTTTTCTGTTTATTCTAGTCGAACATGCATGGTACATTAACTAATTCTAGTCGAACCTTGGCAATGATGATCTATTGGTAGTCGAACGGTAGTCTTGACTAAACAAAATCATTTAATCAGACTGCTTTGCCTTAGATTCTTTAATAATCTCATCTGTTTCAGAGACCACTTACCATTATTAGCAAGTCGAAATCCTAGGGTAACAAATTGCCCCCCAAGCGACTTCTTTCGACTGATTTCAAAAAAAGAGAAAGATGGCGTTTCATTTTCCTTTTAGGTTTCGACTTTTGATTTCGTTTTACGCCATGATTACTTTGCACATCCCTAGACACTAATTATTACCTAAATCCTAGGTAGTGGGCTATAACTGCTCCCCACTTTCTAAAACCAGTTTCCAAAGCGTTTTTGACGTGACCTTTGATTCAACAACTTCTTTTTTCTCCACGATTTTACTGACGTCACTACAGGCTTATATATATATATGTGAGTTTCTTCTCGTTTCATTTTCTTCTCAAACGTTTTCAGAGAGTTTTCTTCTTCTCTAACCTTCAAACATTTGATTTCTTCTCTTCTTCCAAACACAACAATGGCTGCAAACACCACGATTAATGCCAACACCACCGTTTACGCTACAGGTTCAACCCTTTAGGAGCTATTATATCCCGTGAAGAGGAAGAACAAGGGTTGGACTTTGTTCCTCAACCCAAACTCACAGAAGCCAAAGCCATTATTTGGCAAAATCAGATGCTAATCCCCTTCCAAATCACTGATAAACTGGTGGCTTTCTCAGGGCCGTTACCAGATCATCGCTCTCATCCAGCACAAACCACTGGTTTCTTCCCTTGTTTTCAAACTACAATGCTTGTAGCTTTTGATAAACCACGTCCTCTCGACCTGAAATTCATGGATCCTACATTGAGGGTATTTCGTTTGACCCCAGCTCCTGGAAACAAAGAGTACCTGGCTTGGCTTAACAAAGTCCAAGTGAAGAAACAACAAAGATGGGAAGAATTGGGCATCTTCGACGCCATACAATTATCCAGAACTGGTCATAGGGTTTGTCCTCCAATGCTGTTTGCCTCGTTATTCTTCTGGGAAGGTTCGACCAACACCTTTCATCTTCCTTGTGGAATGATGACTCCCACTCTCTTCGACGTGGCTGCCATCACAAGGCTTTCGCCTTTGGGTGAGCTCTTCGACCCAACTCTTCCGACAGAAATGAATTTCAACTTCACCAACGCTACCATTACTAAATACATGCAGGATCATTATGACAAGTCCACAGACGAAGTCTCTGACGAAGAACATGTTGCCTTCCTCACTTATTGGCTTTCATATTATCTGTTTTATCCAGGGTCGGTTCAAATAGCTAAAGCTTACATACCCCTAGCTATCCAGATTCATGAAGGTCGAAAGGTCTCCTTAGGTAAGCTTCTACTTGCCTATCTTTACCATACCTTAGGTATAGCGTCTTTGAGGATCAAACGCCTGCATGAAACTCCAAAACAGCTGTCTTTGTCGGGACCCTACTGGCTTTTGCAACATTGGTTGAATGCTACCTTCGAGTCACATATTGGTTACACTGTTTCTCGATCTATTTTGGAAGTCATGTATGACAGGAGAGTCGAAGGTATCAAACTTGCCTTTCAAACTCCCCAAGATGAGTCTAACAGGCCCAACCTCCTCAAATATGTGAGATTATTTTCTGAATGTAAAACATTCATAGCTTCTATGGCCCCTTTCTCAAATCGGTGCTTTGGGCCAACTTGGTTTAAAGCCATTTTCCCTGGAAACACTCCAACCCTTCGAGCTCAATTGAATGCCATTTGGGCTGCTTTTCTGACCCCAACACTCCTTTCTCATTGCATTGAATCGACCGGTAAGTGTTATGGGTTTGTAGGATATCAACCAAACCTGGTCTCTCGACAATTTGGTTTGAGCCAAATGCTGCCCAAAAGCCTGTATTCCCATGATGGTGACATTTGTTACTCTGGTCGACCGTTCACAGCCCGTCAACATCTCGACTGTTTAAAATTTCATAACAAACAATCTTTGGAACATCCCACTTTTACCTTTCAGAATTCTTACTTCACAACCAAAGAATTTAGTGAATGGTGGTCTGAGTATTACCAACTGTATGATGGGGATTCGTTTGTCAAGAAACTAAATACTGCGTTCAACGTGCTGGAGGATCAACTTACTATAAGTAAGTATTTTACATCCAATTTCGTTTTCTTTATTACCAATAACAATGTTCTAATTTCAATTTTAGACCTTTCAGGGCCTGATCCTACCAATCAAGTCGAAGTCCCTGCTCCTAAACTAGGTCGAAAGCGTCCCAGTACGTCGAACACCACCACCAAGAAAAACAAAACTGTTAGAAAGGTATTTGCCTTGGCCTTTATTCTTTTATCAATACTACCTTAACCTTTGTTAATTGTTATTTTCCTCTTTAGTTGATAGTCCCTGCTGACTCAGACGAAACCACTTCACCACCAAATCAAGAAAGTGAAATTTTTTCACGACCCCCGCTTCCGACTCCATCAAAGAAACGGAAAATTGTTAAGAACATTCCCAAAGTAGTTGTCAAGCCCCAAACAGCTCCAACAATCCCTTCTTCGTCTCAAATTCCTCCTGAGGTAACTTAGTATTCTCTTTCAATATATTTCTTTCAACAAATTGTATCTTAACATGTTCTTCAAAATAGACTGCATCAACTGTCGACCACACTCAAGAGAAGGTTGTCGAAGTTGCTGAAAAGATTACTGAGGCTGCTCCTGACTCCAACCTTTTTAGCCCTCAAAGGACTGACGCTTTTGGAAGCACCACTGATTCAGCTAATACTCCAGGTCGAAGTCGAACAGGGCCCCAAAACCAACCTATCATCGACCAAACTCAACCTACAATTGAAAATGTTGAAGTTGCTCACCATGCCTCTCGTCCAAAGCACCATATTATTTCTCAATCCAAACAACATCCTACTGTTGATGATACTAACTCCAACAGTTCTCTCAGTCAAGAGGAGATTCTGGATTTGAAGAAGACTAATCCTTTAGAAGCCCTCTTTCGACTTCAAAATCTGCGGCCAAGCTCTCTTGATATTCCTGTTCAGTCGACTAATCCTGATGCTGAAGTCGATGCTTCTCTTGTCGATGCTATATGCCAACTAAAAGCCCACCTAAACGAACCTGAGTTTCTTGCTGTCCTTGAGAGTTCTGAACATCTTGGTGGAGATATTCGCAAGTTATTAGATTCGCTCATTAAAGCTTCTCTTCCAGCAGTTATTGCTCAGTTCTTCTTTGATTTTGAGGCGTACTTCGACCAGCTCTGGAGAGACCTCATCACAAAGAAAAACATCAGTCGACAGGCAAAGAACAAAGAGCGCGAAATGGAGAGGGAATGGGATGCCAGTGCAGCTTCGACTAAGAAGGTTGAAGAATTTCAGGAGAAAACTTTAAAGTTTTCTGACAAAAAAGGAGAAATCGACAACAAGATTATTGACTATAAGGCTCAAATTGATGCTCTCAACAAGAAGATTCAAGATCTTGAATAAGAGAAAATCACTTTGGCTCAAACTGAGGAAATCCCTTCGCCTGAAACTGTTAATCAAGAAGTTTTGAAAGGACTTGGTCATGGTGAAAATGCCCTCAAATTGGAAAGTAACATTCGACAACTTAGACAAAACTTGTCTCGACTTGACTCTAAAATTGACTTTGAGTCAGCCAAGCTAGCCTATTTTAGGAACAACTTTCCTACTTTGTAATTTTGTTGTCGACTGACTGACCACAATTTGTAATGACTGCCAACGTACTTTATAAGGAACTTTTTGTAATGATTGGCCAAATTCTGGCGATTTAAATATAATCTTTTGGTTTTATTCTATTATGCGAATTTCTTGAAGTATAGGTTTATATTTTTTCAAATATTTACCATTTATCCTCAAGATTCGACCGTCTGAATTTAGTTCTTCAATTTCATATGCGTTGTTTGAAAACACTTGCAAAATTTTAAATGGCCCTTCCCAACTTGGGGACCACTTACCCAATAATTTATTCCTTTGATCCATGGGTAGAATAACTTTCCACACATAGTCACCTACCACAAATGTTTTCTCTTTTACTTTCTTGTTGTAAGCTTTCGCCACTTTTTTCTTTTGTTTTATTAACCTATCCAACGCTATTAGTTGTTCTTCGTCTAACTCTACTAATTCATCTAACATCATACTCCAGTATACCTCTGACGAAAGATTGTTTTGTCGTTGAATTCTAGCCGACTGTAGATGAATTTCTGCAGGCAACACAACATCATGCCCAAAAGTCAAACGAAATGGGGTAGTATTTATTGCTTCCTTTGGTGACGTTCGACAGGCCCAAAGGATTTGGTCGAGCGTTTGATGCCAATTTCTTGGCTTTCTCCCCACATGCTTTTTTATCAAGTTTATAATAACTTTATTAGCAGCTTCGACTTGACCATTAGCCTGAGCGTAATACGAAGTGGATGTTAGCAATTTAAATCCTGTTTCTGCTGCAAAAGCTTGCATCTTTCGACCAATAAAGACTGATCCCTTATCAGTAGTGATAGTTTCTGGAATTCCATATCTGTAAATAATGTGTTTTTGTATAAAACTAATCACTGCTTCTTGATCAGCATTAACCAGGGGAATTGCTTCTATCCATTTAGTAAAATAATCTATTCCCACTAAAATGAATCTTTGCTGTTTAGAAGATGCAGGTTTGATTTCTCCTATTAAATCCAAAGCCCATCCTCTAAAAGGCCAAGGTTTGACAATGGCATGCAATTCACTGGCTGGAACATGTTGAATACCAGAAAACTTCTGGCATTCTTGGCACCCTCTTGCGTATTCAATACAATCTTTTAACATTGTCGGCCAATATAAACCTTGTCTAAACAACAACCACTTCATTTTATGGCCTGACTGATGAGCTCCACAAACACCACTATGAACCTCTGACACGGCCAAATATGCTTCAGCTTCACTTAAGCATTTCAACAATACACCTTCAGCTGTTTTCTTGTATAATTCATTTCCCAATATCACATAATTTAGAGCTCTGTATTTGATCTTCCGATCAGTTCTCCGACTGGATTATTTAGGTATTGGACCAATGGGTTTCTCCAATCAGAAACTGTCATGTTGTCGATGGCAAAAATTTCCAAGGCATGCAAATCTTCACTTTTAACTTTGTCTTCTACCCCCCAAGTTTTGACGTCGACAATTGACCCAACTTGCCTAATACTTCATGAGTTTCCTTCTCTTTGATATCGACCATATCTTCTAACTTACTTTTAGAAACTCGATAACCATAAGCAATCTGTGCCAATTCATTGGCAACATAATTATCAGATCTTGGTACATGCAAGATCTCAACATGTTCAAATTTCTCTAACAAGCGTACTACTATTGCATAGTATACTATTAGATTTTCTTTGATTCATTTATACTCTTTCTTGATTTGTCGAATTACAAGTTCAGAATCACCTCGAATTTCAACTCTCTTTGCCCCCAAATCTATGAGGGATTTTAAACGAGTTATCAAAGCTTCATATTCGACTTCATTATTAGAACATACATCCTTCATTTTATAATGGAACTTGGTTGGAAGACCTTGAGGAGAAATAACCAGGACTCCAATGCCTGCTTAATTTTTATGACTAGAACCGTCAAAAAACAACTTCCAGTTAGTTTGATCGACCAAATTTTCTGGTAATTCAACTAAACCATGTTCGACTATAAAGTCGGCCACGATTTGTCCTTTCATAGCTTTTAAAGGAACATATGTTAAAGAAAATTCAGTTAACGCTAAGGCCCATTTACGAATTCGACTATGCAAAATTGGTTTAGACAGCATATGCTTAATAACATCAAAATGAGAGGACACATACACATCAACAGGCTTTATATATTGCTTAAGTTTATTACATGAGAAGTACAAGCATAAACATAATTTTTCAATATCATTATACCTAGTTTCAGCATCCACTAAGGTTCGACTTAGATAATATATAGCTCTTTCGACGCCATTATCATCCTCTTGGGCTAACATACTCCCAATTGTCGAACTTGATGCAGCTATGTACAACTTCATACTTTTTGTCCTATTAGGGGGTAACAAAATAGGAGGCTTAGTTAAATAAGCTTTTATTTGGTCGAATGCCTGTTGATCTTCTTGCTCCCATTTGAATTGATCTTGATTCTTGAGCTTCACAAGTGGTGAAAAGATCTTCGTTTTGCCACTTAGATTTGAGATAAATCTCCTCAAGAAATTAATCTTCCCCAACAATGACTGGAGTTGTTTCTTTGTTTCTGGCGCCCGAAGCTCCAAGATTGCTTTTGTCTTGTTTTGGTTTATCTCAATACCTTTCTTGTGAACCACGAAACCCAGGAAATCCCCTGCATGTACACCAAAAGCACATTTTAGAGGATTAATTTTTAGTCCATATTTCCTCATTCTTTCAAAAGACTGTCGAAGATGGTCTAAGTGACCATTCTCAGAGTTAGATTTTATTACAATATCATCAATATAAACCTGCATAAATTTGTCAATAAAATCATGAAACATGGAATTCATAGCTCGTTGGTACGTAGCTCCAGCATTTTTTAAACCAAAGGGAATTACTACCCATTCATAAGTTCCTAAAGCACCTGGGCATCGAAACGCCGTCTTAGGTACATCTTCGTCAGCTATAAAAATTTGGTTATAATCTGAATATCCATATAATAAACTGAGATATTCAAATTCGGCCGCGGAATCGACTAACATTTCAGCAACAGGCATGGGATATTCATTTTTAGGGGTAGGCTTATTTAAATCTCTGAAATCTATGCATATACGAAGGCTACCATTTTTCTTTATCACAGGCACTATATTAGCTAACCATTCGACATACCTCGCAGTTCGAATAAATTTGCTTCTCAGCAATCTTTCAATTTCTACTTTGATTTTTTCCATAACCTCTGGCGCAAATCTTCTAGGAAGTTGCTTGATAGGTTTCTTGCCTGGGTTTAAAGGTAATTGATGTTCTACCACACTTCGACTTAAACCAGGCATTTCATTGTAATCCCATGCAAAACAATCTTTATATTCTTTCAAAAGTCGAATCAACTTGGTCTTTAGATCACTTGTAAGTTTTGTACTTACATAAGTAGGTCTTTTAGTGACTCCATCACCTAAGTCAATTTCCTCAAGAGGATCTTGAGCTTGCATTCTTTTTACTGATCCTAATGGATCCATTTCAAAGCCTAAAGGTTCTTCATCGTATATCCCATCAAATCTTCCGACCTGGTGATCGACTTCTTGATTGTTTTCACTTTTTACCATCATGGCCTCAATAGCCATATTTTTCTCTAGTTCGGCTTCTAAAGCCATTTTTCTCTTGTTGTCGGCCAAATAAGCCGTTATTCGAGCCAGATACTCTGACTCAGTGGTCATCATCTTTGACTGTTGTCCTCTCCTCTGGAGGACTTTCATGATTCAATGGTTCATTGGGATCTTCTTTATTCCAAATGAAACCATAATTTGGGTCCAAGTTCAGATACTTAGACACACTTTCATCAGAAGAATACACCTCTTCTGCTTTGTAGCAAGGAGCTACATTTGCCAGATGTTGGTCGAAATGCCTGCGACCACTTTCAGTTTTGTAATAGCTTTGGTCAGCTTCAAAATTTTCCACTATACCATCAGGCCTCCAAATGGCCACACGCTGATGCAAAGTAGAGGGGACTGCCCCTATGCCATGGATCCATTCTCGACCCAAGAGTAATTTAAAGTTTGCTTGGGATGCAATCACCATAAAGATGGTTGACCTGACCGTCGAACCAACAGCCAATTTCACCTGAATCACTCCAAGTATTCCACTTGTCTTGCCCTCATAGTTAGACAACACCATATTATGAGGCCTTAAGTCTTTGTCAGATTTACCCACTTTCTGAAGTGAAGAGTAAGGCATTAAGTTCACAGCAACCCCACCATCGACAAACACTTTGTTTAATGGAACCCCATCTACCTTTGCCCTTATGAATAAAGGCTTCAAATGATACATCATTCTTCGACCTGGCTTCTCAAACACAGCCTTTTGTTCTTCCACTACTCCTTTTCCCATTACATAGTAACACACAGGCGTTTCTTCCACATTTTCGTCTGGAAGAAAATCATCTTCATTCTCAGACACCTCAGATATTCTGTCGAACTCTGCTGGAAGTACAGATACAATTCCACAGTCAATTAACAACTCATCTGACTCTATGTCAAAGTTGTCGTCGACCTCTTCGTCCGACAGTGGAGAATATTCAGGCTCTTTTCCTGTATTGAGAGTCGGAGCATCATCGTCAACTAGTTCTTTGATGAGTTTCTTTCCCAGGATCATTCCTGCAGCCAGTCTCTCATTTGCCACTTTGGCCTGTTCTTCAGTCAATTTCCTCTGAAAAGGCTTTGGCTGATAGTGAGAAAAACCTGCTTGCATCATCTTTGAGCTTTCTTGTCCATTCTTATGGCTTCTTTGGTAACGCCTCCACTGCGTTCGAGTCATAGGATTCTTTCCTTTGTAGTTTGGAGATATGTAATCTTTCCTCTTAGATCCACTATCAGTCCAGGAGCCTTCAGCATTTGCTCCAGCACCTTGGATCTGCCATTCTGGACGTTTTCCTCCTCTAAAGTTAATGGGTTTTACCCACTTATCCTCAGGGACATCCGTCTTAGGACGGAAAGTCTTTGGCTTTTCAAACATCTTCCTGTATTCTCCAGCCCTTCGACCACTATTTTCTCCTGTATACATGAACTGACGATTCTTGCCTCGACGAGGGTCGAACCTCACTTTGTTTGCAGCATCAACGTTGAAAACAGCATCACACCTTGGACACAATCCAACTTGAGAGTTGTTGTTGTGACACCTCTCAAGGAATTTCAGAAGGCTCTCTCTCGGTTCAGGATACACTATGTTCAAGACTTTGCCATCAGTAGCATCGTCTTTCTTTCCACCGAAACCATCAGTAGTCTCGACCATCATCACATCAGCAAGCTCAGTATAGTGAGCCTCTTCGACTTGCAAGGGATCAGTATCAACTTGCATTGATGACTTTGGTTTTTCTCCAAACTGTAGCCTTCCTTCTTTCAAAGCCTTCTGCACCAAATCCCTGAAAAGGACACATTGAGAAGTCTTATGACCCAAGAAATTATGAAATTTACAAAATCCTTGTTTTTTCTTTTGTTCAAGAGGAGGATTCGTAAGTCCTGGGGGTACTATAATTTGCCCGTCAGTTACCAACAAATCAAATATCTCATCACATTTTGTTATATCAAATGAATACGTTTTACTAGAAAATTTTTCATTTTTACTTTCGATCGGATTTTTATCTTTTGAGGGCTTGAGTAATTTACAGATATATGGTGGTCCTGGCTTTAATTCAGCCACATTAACTTCTCCCTCTTCGTATTCACTATCACTATCAGAGTCGAACTCATTTGTAGTAACATAAGCTATCTTTTCTTTCTTATGATATTTACTAACTTTGGCTTTTTCAGCCTTTAGCCTTTCGACTTGACGTACCCTGTCTGCCAGTTGTGCCATATCCCTTAAATGTTGGGTATCTAATTTCTTCCTTATGGAATAATCTAACCCACCTGCAGCCATTTCGACTAATTCATGTTCGGGGATTTGTGTGAAACATATAGCTTTCAATAACCTGAAACGGTTTAGATAGTCATCGACCGTTTCTGTACCCTTTCGCCTAACTCCAGCTAATTCTTTCAAACTAATCTTCGACTGTCCCATATAAAATTGCTCATGGAACAATCGTTCTAACTGGTTCCATGAAAACAAAGATTGTGGAGCTAAGGTCGTTAACCAAGTAAACGCATTTGTTGTTAAAGAACTTGGGAAATACTTCATCTTGAAATTCTCATTGTTTGCTAATTCTCCAGCCTCTTTCTGGAACCTAGCAATATGTTTGACTGTCGATTCGCCAGTCTCACCAGCAAATTTGGTAAATTTTGGGATTTTCCAACCCCTAGGCAATTCTGTTTGCCTTACATACTCTGACAATGGGGAAACAAAACTAGGCCTATGCAAACCTACATTTATTCCATTCTGAACTAAGATTTGTTCGACTACATTAGAGATATTATTATGTCCAACATTGACATCTTGCTGGATATTTCTAAGAACCTGATCAGCATCTTGATGCCGTTGTACTACTCTAGGGATTTCTTGTTCAATTTGGTCCCCATGTCTCGTAGGTTCGACTACTCTTACGTTCGACCCTTGTGGCGTCGAAAGGTTTGGTTGTGGGGGTGCTCCAAAGAAATCTGCTATTCTGGCCATTTGTCCAGCCAAGATCTCATAACTTTGGTTCGTGTTGTTTATCATGGGAGTAAAAACAGTTCCCATTTGTTGAGTAAGGGCATTCACCATTTCATGATTACTTTCGTCTATTTGTTGTCGAATTGACAACATTGACGTATTACTTAAAGATGGCAAAGCTTGGTTATTGTAACCTATGCCCATATGTCGGCCCCCTGGGTTTGATGTGCTTGTTGCCATCATGCTGTCGGAATATAATGAAGGATTTGTGTGTAAACCTTGCATCATAGACGTAGGCATTCCAAACTGAGGGTTAAAACCTGGTGGGGGTATCATTCCATGAAACGGCGGTCGTAATGGATTAAACGGTGACCGTACATTCATTGGTGATGATACCAATGTTGCTGCCGTCGATCCACCAATATTTGTTGTTCTAACTGGGGATGAATTTGCGGCGTTTTGTGATGTTGTTCCGGTTAGAACAACTCCTTGATTTCCAGAAAGGTCAGAATCATTTGTATTAACTTCAGACATGTTAGTTAATTTTCGACCACTTCTTAGTATCATACATAACTATTGCACTAACAAATATAAAACAAACAGCAATTGACGAGTCCCACCGGGTGTGCCAATTTGTTTACCCAGAAATATGTAAACAAGCGCTAGTTTCCTTTTTAAAGGTTACTTTTGCGGAATCAACTAGAATATTCCAGGACTAATTGCTTTAATTTGTTTATTACGTGTATCTGGTTTGTATTAAATGCAGCAATAACTTTAAAGTAAAAGTAAATACTGAAATTAAAGGCTTTAGAATAACTGAAAGCAATAAAAAACAGTAAATGTGCACTGAAAATGAAGTATAACGTAAAATGATTGCATAAATTAAACTGGAACGCATACATACATTCCAAAGTTGCACTCGTCACTCATTTTGCACAGAGATTTGAGTTTACTTGTGTTTTGTAGAAAATGCGGGCCCTAAACTGTTCCTCTGGAAATTGCTTAAATAGTGAAAATAAAATAACTACTACTAACGGTCGACTGATTACTAGCCAACACGTGTCTTCGACATGCAGCATCTTCGTCTGTGAGGCTCCCACGTGTCCTGTGAAAACTGCTAAAAACTGCTCGAAACTGCTTCTTTTAACTTCTGATGCCCTCCGACTTCAGAGCTATACTTAAACAAAAACGCCTAAGTTTTCTGTTTATTCTAGTCGAACATGCATGGTACATTAACTAATTCTAGTCGAACCTTGGCAATGATGATCTATTGGTAGTCGAACGGTAGTCTTGACTAAACAAAATCATTTAATCAGACTGCTTTGCCTTAGATTCTTTAATAATCTCATCTGTTTCAGAGACCACTTACCATTATTAGCAAGTCGAAATCCTAGGGTAACAGAGAGTAACATTACTTCATTCGATTTTGAACTTTATTCCTTTTAAGATATTATAAGGATTCAACAAACGTTCTTGTGGAATGGTCAAGAGAACCATAGAAGGATTAATTAGGTGACATTTTCTTCAATTTGTGTGTCGAAAGCAGAAGAAGAACTAGGCATGAAGCATTGTGATGTATTTAATACGACTTTAATGAGTAAATGGGGTTGGAAGATATCGTTAAAGGAAGATGTATTATGGCATAAGGTTCTTTTGTTAAAACATGAAGACATAAAGATTGCGATTCGAGACAATTTGTTGACATTTGGTAACTCGAAATATTTGATATGGAGAGGGATTTAATGCTTTTATTGAGTAATTGATCAACTGTTAGTAACTAGTTCAGTCAATTTATCGTACAAGATTCGACATTGAATTCTACAGAGATTTTTGGATTAGTGTCCACTCGTTACGTATTAAATTTTTCAATTTTATTTCAGGCTTTGCAGGCTCTGAGGTTGAGGATCAATGCAGCCAGCTCTTGGTCTTAAAAACTTTTAGCACTGGAATTTTTGTCCCCATCTTGCTGCGTTAGTTGACTCAGCTGCTGCAGCTGAGTTTGACAGCCTTTCGATCATTTTGCAACATCTTTCCCTAATTTTGTTGTGATCGAATCAGTTCCTATGGGGTTTTCTCTCAAATCAATTTATGACACGTTGCTTTCGTGTGTGGAAAAGAATTTGTAGTTGAATAATGTCGCCAAGTCAGCCTTGAACTATATTTAGAAAACAAATGTGCCTTCTAATTTTCAAGTGTTCGCATGGAGATTGATTCTAAAGAAGCTCAAAACAAGAGATGAGCTAGCTAAGAGAGGCGTCATTTCATATATTTTACAATCTTGTCTGCTCGTTATGTTTTGGCCCGGAGGAGACTCATCTTCATGTGTTTTTCATTCGTTTGGTTATTGTGGAGTTTTGGACCAAGATTATGGCTTGGATAGGATTTTCTTATTCAAGATTTTCTCTTGACATATCTGACCATTTGATGTTTTCTGACTTTGAGATGCAGGGAAAGGGTAAGAGAAATTGTCAGATTCTAATTTGGTTACCATCGTGTGGACTATTTGGTTAATAAAAAATGATGTTTTGATTAATGGGGACTAAAAGGGACTCTTGAGATTTTAAGTGTGGTGAATTCCTTAGCGTTGAATTGGTTCGGTGCTTGATCATTAGAACATCTTAGTGAGTCTAAAATATTCAATCCTGTGAAATCCTTATCGTTTAATTATAATGACATTATAATTACACTAACATCCAGACGGGAACTCACGTGCCCGTCAGTCCGCTTTCCTCGGTGTGGAAGCGGATAAAAATATAAATAGTATTTTTTGTGTTGATTTTTTATTTTTATTAAATTATTTATAAAATAAAAAAATAGAATGAAAAAGAAATAAAAACTGTCATATAACAGTTGGTAAAGATAAATTGAAATTAAAAAAAAATTGAAAAAGATATAATTGAAAAGAAAATAAGCTACACCAAAACCATGTTTTGTCTTTATATATTATTATAGATGTAACGAATATTAAGTTAAAAAAAAAAACAAATCTTGAATGATGCAGCACGATATCAACGGGGATCAAACTAGAAAAATCAGAGACCACTTTTTTTTCCTAAAAGTTACTAGTATTGCGTCAGGTAGTGGGCCTTCAGCGGCATCCAGCCTAGTCTCCATTACACACGATAATGTGAATTTCAATAATGTTGGATCTCTTAACAAACAAAACGTTGGAGAGTTGATGCAGAAGAAATTCTCAGATAAGAAACAGGGCATTATCGGAGAAGAAGAGAAGGAGAACAAAATTGCTTTAAATTTTGATGAGCAATGCACCAGAATGAAAAATTCCAAAGTCTTCAGGAGAAATATGAGGGAGGTCTTAAATTTGTGTTCGAAGGTGGAGCACTATGGTTACCCGGATGAAAACTGTCTCCTTCTCTATCAGGAACTGACACTGGCGATTACAGGTACTAAGTCATTATTTGCTAAAGACAATTACTTATCAACTGGTATCCCGCTATCTTGTGACTCTCTGTCTAGCTATGATGTCAGAAATTGCAACTTCAGAATTGTTAAAGGAATGTTGGGAAATGTATCTCAGCGGTTGTGGAACTCTATGAACAGGCTGGGGATTACGAATGTTTCCGATGAATTTAATCCCATGTTGAAGTTAGAGGATTCAGAAAGGAGGAATTCAAAAGGAGTTAAAGGGGAAAAGGGGATAGAGACTTTTTTCCATGATTATTATCTCTTTTAATATAAGAGGAGGGTGCAACAGATCTAAGAGGAGGAGAATTGGCAATCATATTCATAAGAGGGAAGCTGATGTTGTGTTTTTACAGGAAACAAAATTAAGTGGGATGGACTAGGAAGTTATTAAGGAATTGTGGGGCCGTGATAATGTTGAGTGGTCATCATCGGATGCTGTGGGAGCATCAGGTGGTATTGCTATCATGTGGAGGCAAGATTTGTTCTTACTGCTATACAGTTTTAGAGGAGACGGGTACTTAGGATTGTGTGTTGAGAAGGAGGGGAGACTGCTATATTTTGTTAATGTGTATGCATCTTGTGATTTTTCAATTAGAAGGAGAACTTGGAAGAAATTGATCGAGTTTAAACACAATAATTTACCAGGATCATGGTGTATGTGGGGGGGGGGGATTTAACACAATATCCAATAAAGAGGAAAGAATAGGTTTGTCTAAAAAGAGTTATATAAAGGAAATTGGCTGCTTCAAGAATTTTATAGAGGAGATGGATCTTGTGGATCCTCTTACTTTGGGAGGAAAATTCACGTGGTTTAATAATAATGGCAAGGCCATGAGCAGAATTGACAGATTTTTGCTTTCTGATTACTTCATGGAGAAATGGAAAATAACAGGGCAATACATAGGAGGGAGAGATTTATCTGACCATGCTCTGATTTGGATTAATGAAAATAGGAGGGACTGGGGGCCAAAAGCTTTTAAGTTCAATAACTCTTGGCTTAAACACAAAGATTTCAATAATTTTTTGGAGAAGGAATGAGGCAAGATTCATATTAAAGGGAGGGGGATTATGTATTGACTGAGAAGTTGAAAGTTCCAAAAGGGAGACTTTCGTGGTGGAACAGAGTGGTTTATGAATGAGTAGATCTCAACATTGACAAGGCTTGCAAGGAGATGCAGTTTTTAGATAACGAGTTTGTTCATTTTGCAGGTAATGTATCGGAGGAGGTGGTTTGTAAGAGGGCTAAAGCGGCGGAAGATTTTTGGGTTAATCTCAATAAGAAGGAAGGATTGCTTCGGTTAAAATCGAGGCAACTTTGGCTCTCTGAAGGAGACCGCAACACTCGTTTTTTTCACAACTCTTTGAAATATAGAAAGCGGAGGAATTTGATGTGTTCTCTTAAGTCTAGTGAGGGAAGATTAGAGGAGGTCAAGGATATCAAAGATTTCGTTTTCAACCATTTTAACGGATTCTTTGAGTTAGAAGTTAATAGACCGGAACCTAAGAACCTTGGTTTGTCTTTTTTGTCTCGGGCGGATAGAGAGGATATGGAGAGGCCGTTTTCGGAGACAGGAGTAAAGGAGGCTATTTGGTCTTCCGATGGTTACAAGAGTCCGGTCCCGGGCGGTTACTCGATTGAGTTCTTCAAGAGCTTTTGGATGCTCCTTAAGGAGGATCTTTTGAGATTTTGTTCTGACTTTCACTCTAAAGGTACGCTCGTGAAATCCATTACCTCGTCTTTTATCACTCTAATCCCAAAGTCCAAGAATCCCCAAGATTTATTCGAATATCGCCCTATATGTTTGGTGGGTAGTCTCTACAAAATCATTGCTAAGTTGTTGGCGGCAAGGATTAAAAAGGTGATTAGGAATTTGGTTTCCTCTAACCAAGCCGCTTTTGTTCCGGGTAGAAACATGTTGGATGGGATATTGTTGGTAAATGAGATTCTTGATTGGTCAAAAAAGAGAACGAAGGATTGCTTCATGCTTAAGGTTGATTTCGAAAAGGCTTTCGATTTTGTTTCTTAGAATTATCTTAGACTTGTCTTGAATAATATGGGGTTTGGGGGTATTTGGATGATGTGGATGGAAGCTTGTGTTTTTAATAGCCACATGTTCGTGTTGGTGAATGGGAGCGCTACGAAAGATTTCAAGGTTCAAAAGGGTTTGCGTCAAGGAGACCCCTTGTCCCTATTTCTTTTTATCTTAGCTATGGAAGGCTTAACCGCATTAGTTAGGAAAGTGCTAGAGATGGGTGATTTCAAACCGTTTGAGTACGGGGTAGAGGATCATGTGGACATTTTACCATTTGTGGACGACACTATAATTCTTGGTGAAGCTTCTACGCATAATCTTTGGACCATAAAAGTTTTGTTGAGAGGGTTCGAACTTGTGTCGGGATTGAGAATTAATTTTTCCAAAATCAATGTTTATGGTGTGAATGTAGGAGATGGTTTTTTGAATACGGAAACTTCTTTTCCCGCTTGCAACAAAGGAGATATTCCGTTATTGTTTCTAGGAATTATGGTGGGGGTGAATCCTAGAAGGAGGAAGATGTGATCGTGGGTAATTAACAACATCAAAAGTAGGCTCTCTTCTTTGACAGGTAGAAGTATTTCAATTGGTGGGAGAGTGACTCTCATTAATACGGTGCTTA
The DNA here is from genome assembly GCF_029867415.1 of Vicia villosa. Lineage (NCBI taxonomy): Eukaryota > Viridiplantae > Streptophyta > Magnoliopsida > Fabales > Fabaceae > Vicia > Vicia villosa. Next base: position 71,317 of record NW_026706011.1, on the reverse strand, counting down.
ATGCAATTCCTTCATTCACTCTTTCTTTTTATAAAGCGCCGGGTATGGTTCTTAAAGAGATCAAAGGCCTTTTGAGTAACTTCTTGTGGAGTGGGAACGTCAATAACGAAGCATTCATTGGGTGAAGTGGGTTACTATTTGTAATCCTAAGGAAAAAGGAGGCTTAGGAATTAGAGACGTGGGGGAGATTAATCAAGTGCTTCTTCTCAAGTGGAAGTGGAGGATTCTAACGGGAAATAGATTGATATGGAGTAGTTTTATGGATGTGAGATACAAGGGATCGAATCTTAAGGTTCAAGCGTCGTGTGGAGAGGTTTGTCAGCCGAAAGACTCCACTTGGTGGAGGGATATGATTTCCAATTATGTGAAGGTGGACTTTAGTGACGAATCTCGACTTGTATTCACAGCGAGTTAAAGGAAGGTAATCACGTTTTATTCTGGTTTAGTTTATGGTTGGGAGATCAAACTCTAAGGAACAAGTTCCCGGATTTGTTTGATATTTCAACCAAAAAATTAGCCACTGTGTCTGAAGCTTTTTTATGGGATAATGGTAATGCTGTTTGGGTTTTAACTCGCTTATTTAGTGCCGATTCCGTAGCACCATTCTCGTCTGCCAGCAACGCTGTCAATTTGCAGTGTCAGAACCTCAACCACCTGCTAGCAGCAGCCTCACTGGTCCGTTTCGTGGAAGACGTGTTCAAGTGGAGCCCGAACAGTTGCGGTGATTTACAGTAGCCTATGTGTCAACTTTGATTGCAGATTACAAGGATATGACGTGGTCCGTTAATACGGTGGAAACGTTGAAAGTATGTGGCAACTGCCGGTTCCCTTAAAATTCAAGATATTCGCGTGGAGATTATTGATTTCTAGATTACCCTCTAAAGACTTGTTGCTTAGAAGAGGAGTAGCCATGAATGCTACTAACGATTGTTGTGAGTTTTGTAGGATTCAACAGGAGAATTTGAATCATTTATTCTTTGCTTGTAATGTCTCAAAGTTGATGTGGCGTAGGATTTTTTTGTGGATGGGGGACAATCTTCCTTTATCTATAGATGATTTCTTGGTTTTTGGCAACATTCAAGAGAAGGTGAGAAATGTAAATTCAAGATTAAAGATCAAAACCATTTGGATAGCTACTACTTGAAGCTTATGGTACATGAGAAATGCTATAATCTTCGATAACATGCCGTATATATAGTTTTGATGTGGTGTATTCCAATATTATGTACTTATCTTGGAGTTGTTTAGCTAGTAGTAATCCTTTGTATTTCTCTAATTTTTACGAGTGGTATAAAACTCCATTTGATTGTTTCAAATCCTTGTAGTTTCTTTGTTGTAAGGGTTGCTCCCCTAGTCGATTGCTTATATCAATTGATTATTGAAGAAAAAAACTCTTCCACACAACTATATTATCAATTAAGGAACCACCAACCAACCATAAGCTAACACCTCTCAATTTGCTGTAAATTTTGGCATATATTTTATTTATTTATTAGACAATGTGTGAGAGAATTACTTGAATCCTTTGAAGTTTACATTGTTTCTACCAAAGTTTTTATTCAATAAAATATGTCAAGACTACTTGATTTATTTACCTCTAATAGTGTATTAAATTTTGGCATATATTTTATTTATTTATTTATTAGACAATGTGTGAGAGAATTACTTGAATCCTTTGAAGTTTACATTGTTTCTATCAAAGTTTTTATTCAATAAAATATGTCAAGACTACTTGATTTATTTACCTCTAATAGTGTATTTACAGCTATTCAAGTTTGTTGGAAGCTAGTTGTTTGAGAGTTCTTGTTGGTTGGTCACCTCGCAATAAAACTATTGTTGTAAATTATTAATAACAATTAATAATATGATAGTTGTTCTAAAATGAAAAGAGAAGTGGATTTGAAAAATGGCAACACTTCATGAAGTGTTGTAGAATGAAACCATGCAACTTTTGAAGTGTGTTGTTATAAGCCAATCATTGTGACTTTTGGTAAAAGACATTGTAAATTGAGAAAAATAACAACACAAAAATGCAAATCCTCTAGAATAATTCCAGAGCACTCTTCGCTACATTCGAGTTTTCGCCGGTCTTGTGCAAACTCGAGAAGGCTGAATTATCCTATGTATTCCTGCGTAGAAAATCCAAGACAAATTGGGAGTGCTTGAAATACTATAAGGAAAGTGTTCCGTACACGATTCTAGCCTCGATTTCATTCGGTTTAAATTAATTTTCTAACAATCTTATAGTATTTTTTAGGATTAAATACATTTTTAGTCCCTATAAATATGCGACTCTTCAAGTAGCAAAAGATAAATTATTGTATTGTGGACACATTCTGATTGCATGAAGAATCTACCAAACAAATTCAAGTACTTCTTTTTTTTATTTTTCTTTTAATATTGAAACATTATTGAATAGAAAATGAAGGTTTTAGAGTTGATGTCATATATTGGGTTCTATCATGAATATATAGCGTTGAATATGTTTGATCTGGAAAATTTTTAACTACTGCTCACAATATTTATTACATGGTATTAACTACTTTAAAGAGTATTTTGAAACATTTAATACTCGTTAGTAAAAGAATTATTTATGAGTTTAGCAGTATTATTTGTTTATCTTTTTGATATTTTCACAGTGGCTTTAGTTTCAACTTTGCCATGTCTTATAGAAATCTTTTTGAACCAATATATTAGAATAGTTATTCTATCTAAAGATGATATTGGAGTTTAAAAGAAATTAATGAAATGATGCTGATTGTATATTTGTTGTGTTTTCTTCGTCTTGAAATAATTGTGTCTTGTAATAAAAAAATAAATAAAAATTTGTGTCTAAAAGGGACATATCTTCAAATGATTGTGTCTATACCGAATATTATTTTTCTCAATATATAAAAATTGCAATGTCTATATAAATTTTTTTTTTAAAAAAAATTAAAAAAGGTTTGAGATACCATATGTTAACTAAACATATGCGCTGCATCATCACCAGGAATTGTCAACCTTAAAACCAGGGCCGTCTTTGAGGGCGTGCAAAGCGGGCTACCGCACAGGGCCTCAAATTTTCCAGAGTTAAACTATAGCTAAATAGGGCCTCATAAAATATCAGGTAGGTTATATCATGAGTACATAGGGCCTCTAATAATTTTTTATGGTTAAATTGCGGCTAATCTACACAGGGCCTCCAAAAACTTGTGACGGCCTTGCTTAAAACTTATATAAATTTATATGTTGTACAAAATTAAAATATATTGATATATACAAGTTGGGTAACGAAACTTTGTCACCAAGCAGTGTAACGAATCCGTACATATATATACATATATACAACCTTATTAAAAGATGTTTTAGTGTATATATATATATATATATATATATATATATATATATATATATAGTTCTAGTTTTAATAATTATATCTCTCATATTGTAGTTTTCTATTTGACTATAAAGATATAGTAACAGTTCCATAATGTTAGAATTGTTTCAAATGATAAATTATATTTCTGAAACATTTATATGGAGGAGACATGAGCATATTAATTTATCAATTTGAAATTATTATTAAAATGAAATTTGTTGATTCATTAGAGTGTATATTAAATTTTGTAAATGAATTTTGATTTGGATGTTACATGAATAATATTTTGTGAGACTTATTATTATAAGACATATAAAGATCATTCAAATATGATTCATAACGAGATGTAGAATTTTGAAAACCTTATCGTGGAGGATAAGGAATTTGATATTCCTACAAATAAGAATCTCGTGAAGAAGATTCTCCGCGGATTGTTGAAACACAAATTGAAAGTTTGTCAATGATTGTTGAAAAACAAATCGAACTTAGAATAAGGAGAAAGTCTGAAAGGCTAAGGATCTAGGACCGAAAAAAATTGATTGTTGACATATTTCTTTTATCTAGTAGAAGAAAATAGTGAGATTTTTGTTCGTAAGATTCCAATTATTCTTCAGGTGGAAGATGATCCTAAGATTTAAAATGAAGAAGTATCTGCAAGGGACTTCTTTTGAAAAGATGTTATCCAAGACAAAATGGGTTCAACAATGTCAATTCATACCTCGGAACTTGTCGATCAAGACTCATTGGATGCAAGTGGGTGTTTAGAAGGAAGTATCATAGTGATGGTACACTAAACACCTACAAAGTCAAATTAGTAAACAAGGATTTTAGAAAAAAAGAAAGGTGTTGATTATTTCGACACATATGCACCAGTAGCAAGGATGACGATAATTAGAGTGTTGTTTACATTAATTTCTTTGCTTGACCTTATAGTTCATAAAATGGATGTTAAGACAAAATTCCTAAATAGAGATCTCGATGAGGAGATTTATATGGAGCAACCCAAAGGTTATGTGAATCCTAGTAATGAACATAAGGTGTGCAAGTTTTCAAATCCTTGTATGGATTAAAATATGCACCAAAACAATGGCACCAAAAGTTTGATTATATCATTGCAAGATTTTAAAAAATAAAAATAAAAGAGGAGACACACAACTTAAGGAGGAGACACCCAAATTAAAAGGGAGACACACAACTTAGGGGGAGACTTTTAATTCTTATCAAAACAATAATTTCAAAGAGTTTGTCATCATCAAAAAGAGGGAGATTGTAAAGAATATCTTCTATTTAGTTTTGATGAAGACAAAAGTTATCAAAAGGATCAAAAGTATCATGCATGTCAATGATGTAGTTAATCAAGAAGGTTGAACATAGAAGTTCAAGAGAATACTTGAGAGAAGTGAACATAACTAAGATACTCATTGCAATTTATATTATACTATTTTAAATTGCTCATAATTTCATCTCTCACTTCATCTAAAAACCTTCCTGCATCACCATGCATGATTATCAAAAAATCGTTCTTCATATGATTCTTGTGACAAGTGTTTGTACACAAAATTGTGTGAGAATATTGTGATATTCCTTTTGTCTCCATGTTAATTATATGATTAATCACTCGCAACGAGATGAATGGAATTTTAGAAACAAAGAGGTTTCTAACTTCCACATTCAAGATGAAAAATCTTGAAATAGTGGACACTCTTTCGATCAAAGTAAAGCGAAAGAGTGAGGTTGAGAAAACCACATTCAAGATGAAAGATCTTGGAATATTTGACACTCTTTTGGAGATCAAAGTGATGCAAAGATAGTGGGGGTTATGAACTTAGTCAAAGACACTTTGAGAAAGTTCTTGATAAGTTTAAACTATCACGTTTCAAGAAAGTAAATATTCAATTTGATCTTAGTGTCAAAATGATGATGGAAGAGATATGGCTATATTAGAATACGCAAGTGAAAGTGGTTTTCTAATGTAATGTACTAGACGTGACATAGCATTTGTACTTAGTAAATGAGTAGATTTACTAGAAATTATCTTTTAAAAACCAAAATCATGACCTCCGTTATGGTAGGTTTCCTGCCATATAAGAATGATATACCAATATGAGTTGGATATCGAGTGTTGGAGATCATATATTTACACTAGTTGGGGGTGATATTTCTTGGAAGATCAAGAAACAAAGATGCAACACTCTCTTGACCATGGATCCATAGTATGTGGATCTTGCTTCCACTGGTCAAGAAGTTGAATGGTTGAAGGACCTTCTGTTGGAAGTTCCATTGGCTAAAGACAATGTTTCAAAGGTGTTAACACAATGTGATAGTCAAGCCAATTTATCAAGAGAATTTAGATATGTGTAAAATGAAAAGTCTGGGTACTGAGGCCTTAGACATTCTTTCGTGAGAAAAATGATTAAAGATGTAATCATTTCATTCACATATATACGATCGATCTATAATTTTGAATGATTCATTTACTAAACTACTGGCCAGGGATTTAGTAAAGACAACCTCAAGAGGTGTGAGGTTGAAACTCCTTAAATAAGTGTTCCAACAATGATAGAAACCCAATCCGAAGTTAATACATCTTAACCTAAGATTCAATGGGTAACAACAAGTTGTTGATTTGGAAGATGGTGCAACATTTTGTGACAATGTTGATTATTACATAATTGAGGGTTGAGTTTTCTAGAAACTCTTAATGAAGTTCTATATCGAGGAGGATATGTATCTCAAGAAATATATACAAACTGAATTTCACCTATATGAATTTCAAGATGGTTCCGTCTTAACGTGAGAGTTGGAGTTTCTCTCATGAAAAATTCATGAAAAACAGGAAAAACACATAGCCATAAATAGTGTTAGGCGAGATATGTAGGCGAAGAACCTTTAAAGAGTGTGTGTATAGTAACGCCGGTCTGATCACATGGGATAACGGTTCAAAGCATAGATACCTAACGTTTCAATTAAGCTTTTCATTGTCTTTACTAAATTTAAGTTCAAATCGAAAGATATCTAACTGTATTAACACTCTTTTGCTTTCTATATTCTGGAATTGGACTTTGTCATTGTTAGAACAAGTGGAGAATTGTTGTAAATTATTAATAGCAATTAATAATATGATAGTTGTTCCAAAATGACAAGAGAAGTGGATTTGAAAAATGGCAACACATTTCATCAAGTGTTGTAGAATGAAACCATGCAACTTTTCAAGGTAGCGATCTAATTTTTGAAGCTGGAAATGAGTAAGTGTTGGATGTATTTCTCCTAAAAAACAAATGGTAGTAAAATTATGGAAGAAAACATATATGACATTAATGGAAAATGGAAAAATATTTTTTATAATATAAAGTACACGTTGCTTTGTATCTAATGGCATGAAGATGTCATTCTAATGAATTCTTGCATGTTATTTATCATAAATTCTTCATTCATTTGTTTCATCATTACCAAAAAATATTTTATTGATATTTACATTATAGTTCTTAACAGGCTTGGTCTTGAAGAGCAGTAGGCTCTACAATATAAAGTTTTAAATTTTGGAGGTCCCAAAGTTTTAGAAACTTTAAACTTTTTACATTAAAATTAATAAATATAAAAATATTTAATAAATAAAAAATATTATAAAAATATATAATAAATAAAAAATATTATGATAAAGATTCAATAAATTTAAAAAAAAAAAAGAGATTGATCAATGTTAAGATAATTATAATTAAATATTTTTTATTAATATTTAATATTATTTTTGATATTTTATTTTAAATTATTATAATATATCGTTTTTATAAAAAAATTGGATCCATTTTTTAAATTAAAACGGAGCTTCCAATTTAACCAACCCTGGTTCTTAAATAACTCTTTCTAAAGTAAAAAAATAAATTGTATTTGTGAATTTATTTTTGTTGATAAAATGTCATCATGAAGATAGATCACTTGAGATGAAATAGTAAACTTAGTCTTTCTTACAATTTAACTCATTTGTATATTACGAATTTATGATACTCATTTTCTTAGTGGCTAGCTGGACAGGCTGATGCTAATTATCAAGCCCAAATTCTTCAAAAATGGAGCGTTATCTTTGCTATAACTCATGTCAAGATGAAATTTGTCATCCTAGTATGACTTGCAAATATTTTGATCCATTCTCAGTTTTTTTTGTGTCTGTTATGTAGTCTAATCATTCTCAGTTAAACTTCATTGGTCACAATGACCTCCTAGTCTAAATGCAACATCACCCAAATGATTTTCCACTACTAGTAAATGACAATTGGGTTGTGGGCCTAGAGACATCATGGTTGGTGATGCTATCATTACAGAAAGTGGTATTGCACCTTTAGTTGCATACTAAGTGGTCTAGAACTGGTTTTTTATTAACTCTGAAGACAAATATTAATAATGGTGTCTCACCTCACAGCCCACCCAACTAGAGTGGTTTTGAGAAAGATTTATTTTAATAACAATTTTTTTTTTAGAAAAATACAAAACAAACTCATATTTCAAAAAATTTATTTTAACAATTCCCGCTCTTATTTTTTGAAATTGTTTCCAATTACCTACAGATTTACCTGCGAAATAATTTAATGTTTGGTCTGTAGATAAATCCGTAGGAAATAGTTAATCCGCATGTAACAGAAAATTTTTAAAATAAAATAGGAGGCGTCATCCCACGTATAAAACACTCAAAAAAATAGTTATTAGGGTAATTTTTTTAAAATATGAGTTTGTTTTGTATTTTTTTTAAATTGATTATTAAAAAAATATTCGTGAATTATACAATCTATACAATCCAAATAGAGAAAGGTCAATCAATTGTTTTCTCCTTAAATAAAACATAAAAATAAATTTAGTTTAATTTTATACAAATATTCAGCTTATGTGGCAACACTGTTGCTCATTTTTTTCATCTATTAAAACTAAATTTAGTTTCATCTTTTATCATATTATTCAGCATATATGCTTCACATCTCATTTTGCTCTCTTCCTAGCTTTGTTGTGTTATGTGTTGCTTCAAAGAAACCAAGCAAAGCAATAGTTAAAGGAACATATTCGGCTTACATCAAATCCGGTATTTTCTCGTACGACTTTTTATCATCACAAGCTACTACTTTTAATTAGCATGTGATTCCACTAGTACACGATAAACAAATTCTGACTTATTTTGTACAAAACTCTTCAGCTATATGTCCATGATCATTGAATGAATATGTTCTTCTTAAATTGCCACTCACTTTTTCTCTCTTTATTAAGCTTAAATTTTGATATCTTTCTCACTCTCCTTTCCTCTCTCTTTCTCAGTCTTCCTACATCTTCTCCCTCCTTCCGAGAACGAACAGAATATTGAAACAAGTAGTGCCACAACGTCTTCTTAATAATGGCAGGAAAGTATACAAGCTAGTACGGTCCATATTCTTTTAGTAAATAAATATTTAATCTTCATTTATTTTGAAGTAAGTGAATATTTATGTTTAATAAGCTAAGTAGTTGATTTTTTTATAGCAAATCATGGATATTAATCAGATATTTTGTTGTTATTTGTAGTTTCTACCAAGAATCAGTGGAAAGGTTACATATTTGTTTTTCAACTACTACCAGAAGAAATGATAGCTGAAATTCTAAAAAGATTACTTGTTAAAATGCTGGTCAAGTGTAAATCTGTATGCAAATCATGGGCCAGACTCTTAAAGAATCCAATTTTCATAAATATGCACCTTCGTTTCATTTCTCCCATGCACATCATACTCTCTAATCAACACTATATACATTCCTTATTTATATCTTTACCTCTTAACCCTAACCCCAACTCTGTTCTCAACACTCAACGACTTTGCCCTCCTCCACGCGAACGTAAATTCTCCATCGAATGTTATTGCAATGGTTTATTGCTTATATTAGTAATCCATGAAAAATCTATCATTCTTTGGAACCCTTCTATTTCACAATACAGGGTGCTACCAGCCTCACCATTCTTTGAAAATCATTGTTCTCGTGGGTTTTATATGTATTTTTATGCAATTGGTTATAATTCTTTTGAAAATGATTATAAAATTATCACATATACTACTTTTTTAATCGCACTAAGAATTTGGAACTTCTATTTTTAAATTCCAATTCTTGGAAGCAGCTTCCCGATGCGGAATATGCTCCTTATAACATGGAAATGCTTCGTCAACGACCTGTATCAATAAATGATACCATATATTTGATTGCGTCTGATAAGGCATCCTATGAGGTGTTGGGCGAAGTATTCCATATGATTATGCGTTTTGATTTATGTCAAGAGAGGGTTTCAGTCGTGTCACCACCACCAAATGATACTGGACTAAATATATATTGGATTGGTGATATCAACCAATCTCTCTGCATGCGTTACCATAGTAGTAAGAACTACTTTCATATATGGTCTACACGGGATAATATCAATTGGGTAAAACTCATCACTGTTTCAAACATCCCTGAGCCTAATCTCAGGGATCCAAGACTTTGCTATGTTCCTTTGTGTTTCAATGAAAATGGAGAACTACTGATAAGTATTCGTAGTTATGATACTTTTGATCGAAGGCGTGGTTTGGTTGCTTTTGATCCAAATGAACAAAACTATCGAAGATTTGTTTTGGAAGAAAACACAATATGGTGGGAACAAACTATTTACAGGGACAATTTGGTTTTTCCTAATGAACTCTCAAATCAAACATGTTCTCATTCTTTTTCCGGTTCCCTTAAGAAAATGTTGTTCAGATTTTCACACACCATCTTGAGTCGTTTCGCTTGTAATGCTACCTCTAGGACGAGGTTGTGAATCAACAAAAAGAATCACGAGGTTGAACGTGACAAAATCACCCTTGTCAAATCCAACAAAGATCATCAACGGTGTAATGTTGCTACCTCTAGGATATTGACTTTGTGGAATTATTTTATCAAACCATGTTGTTAGTGAAGTAAGAGTATATTGCTTTTTTCTTATAAGAAGTTGTACGGGAGTTGCAATCAACCTGTGCCATTGGTTTGTAATTTTAATGTAATGCAATATCATGACTTTTTCAAATCATATACTTCCTCTTAGATACAAATCCAGCAACTGCAATTGTCATAATTTTTGTTATAAGATTTACAAGAATATAGATCAAAATAGCATTTATTAAAACAGCTATTGAGAATTAATCCAACAGAAACTCAAAATTAAATTTAATGGACATTCTTTTAAAAAACTTATTTATAAAGATAGTACATAGTCGGAACCGGCTAGTACCCGGGTTCGATTCCGGCTGAAGTAAAAAACGCCCTGGGGCCACGGTGCCGTTGCCTCCGAGCCAGGATCCAGATTAGTCACGTGGGACCCCTTTCCCCCCCGCGGATACCGGTCGGTTAACACAAAAAAAAAAGAAAAGATAGTACATAGTAATTTTTAATTGTGGTTAAATTTAATGGACATTCTTTTAAAAAACTTATTTATGTTAAGAGATGCTGTTTCATATTGATGCTAGATGGTCCCCACTTAAAGGTAGTGCATTTTCTATCTAGCCATGCAAATTCCCTCTTTTACCGAGTGTAAGAGTCCGTTCAAGTTTTCCTTGTCATTTGGAATTTGCATTTACTCTACATCACTTAAAGTTTCTAGATTTGCCTTTAACGAAAACAATTTACTTAAAGTGTCTAGATTTGCCTTTAACGAAAACAATTTCATTATAATTTTATCATGAAAGCCCACAAATTTTCCACTTACTCTTACTACACTTACTCTTACTACACTTACTCTTAATTATATTATTATTAAGAAGAAGTTATTATTAGTGTTTTATGAACGTTATATTTTTTAAAGATTTAAAAGTTAAATATTAATAAAAATAACATGTGAGTGTGAATGAATTCATATTTCTTATAGTACATCACAAGCTGTCACGAGAAATAGAAATTTCACAAGAGTAAAAAATAAAGGCTATTTAATAGCACTTTTTTTTTTGTTTTTAATAGCACTTAAAAGCGCTATTAACTGCGCCGCTATTGTAAACGATTTTGTTTAATAGCACTTTAAAAGCGCTATTAAAGTATCAATTTTTGATAGCCTTTTTCTTTAAGCGCTATTAAAGTATCAATTTTTTATAGCGTTTTTCTTTAAGCGCTACTAAAGTTGGTATTTTGCGCTTTATAATACGTTTTTCAATTTGATTTTGATAGCACTTTCAAATAAAGCACTATTATATGGCACATGTTTGATAACACTTTCAAACAAAGCGCTACTATAAGACACTTGTTTGATAGCACTTTCGAACAAAGTGCTATTATAAGGTACACGTTTGATAGCACTTTCGAACAAAGTGCTATTATAAGGTACACGTTTGATAGCGCTTTCTCTTAAAAGTGCTATTATAGGATGTTTCATTAATAGCAATCTGTATAAAACGCTATTGTAGTACACTTTTCTCTTCTTTTTTTTTGCTGCACACAAAATTATTCTTGTGGTGTGCAAATATCAAAAAGCTACATCCAATTCAATACCAAATAATATTTTAAACCAAATCCACTTGTTTATAAATCTCATAACATTGTAATGTACTAAAAAAAGAGGTCATGTGCATAGCCAAATTTGTATATGCATACATTCCAAGTCAGAGTACTTTAATCTGAATCCTAAAGCAAACAATCATATTCTCTAAACAAAACACCTCAAAAAACAAGAAAGAACAACAAAACAACACCAAGTAGTAACCATCCTTCACGAATCAAAAGTGCCGAATCCACAGATACAATCACTTAGCTAGGAAAAATAACTACTTCTTGTTTTCCTGTATCATAGAAGGAATATATTGATTATGTATTGTACAATAAAAATCAATTCAAGATATATAGAGTAATCTATATATATTATTAAGTAATTAAAATACCAGTCTAATAAATTAAGAGTGTTTCACGTTTTTACTAACATATATAACACATAGCTTTAACACTGCAAAACACATCATTAATTCTAACACTATAATGAATTCTAACCCTATACTGAATGACATACACATTACATGGTTATGTTTTTTTTATAAATGTATTTAAGAAAAACATGATTATCTACTACACGTTGAAAATAATTGAATCCAAATTCATTATTGTACTACTATATAAACATAAATGAACATTGAAAACTATACATAATGTAACTTTTATTATTCCACCATATATCACAAACATTCATTTCATAACAGTACATGTATAGGTGAGTGTGATCTATGTTCTCATTCAAGTATTCATCTTCAAAACACATCTATATCATCGATGATTATAATTTTTTTCGTTTCCACATTCAGCATAAGCTACAACTTATTATACATAATGTGTTTCAATCGACTCCACGCAAAAAGGCTATCAAACACAATCACAATTAGCTACCCTATACCCATAATCTATAATTGTCACACCTATTTTATTTAACATATCCAACACAACACAACAGTAAAGCATCTTGGAAGTTTGAAAGCAAAGTCTTATGACAGAACAAGAGAATAAACAGAATTATAGTCGAATGCACCCAAATTCTACGCTATTTGGTCAATGTAAGCTACACCACCCACAAGAATAAGAGCCTTACTTCTTTCAGGCAAACATATACAATGATTCAATAAGCAGCCCTATACCTCTTATGATGGCAATTCAAATTGGCATTACTTCTTCAATTTTTTTTAAGTAAAGAAAAATCTGCTTATGATTATTTGAAACATGAATGGAATGAGAAATAAACAATTTTTTATTAATCTGAATGTTGTAAAACTGGCTTATAATTGAGAAAGTGTTGCAACGCAATGAAAATAACTTCTCTCCTACCATCAAAATCTGTCATATTCATCAAGCACTAAGTGTTCAAAAATGTTTAATTAATTACCATGCTAATCTTCATTAGGTGTGTTATTTTCTACTTATCATTAATTCTATATGGACATTTTTCAGTTCTATATGGGTTTCAATTAATGTTTGATTATTTGATTTCAAATAGTTGAGAATTCAATTAAATTGCAGCTAAAGCATGTTTGGTTAAACACTTCAGTTAGTGCTTGAATTCAATTAGTACTTGAGAATTCACTTGTAGTCCATAATCTAATTTTAAAAGTATCTACAAGTGACTAGCTTTTACTATTTTGATATTTGATGAGTCACATGTCTTCCAAATTGATATGCAATAATAATAAAGTATAAGCAAAACAATGTAGTATTTTAGTTAGAGTGATAGGAGTATGAATTAAAGATAAGCAAAACATGGCATTTGAGTATTTTAAGGTACTAACTCTACTGAAATATAAAAAGATTTAGCTTACGTGTGTATTTGAGACAAGGTTGTCCACAACAGTCCTTTGTTAATCAACTGAGCTTTTAAAGAACTGGTAGTATCCTACAAAATAATATAATGAGCTTTTTAATGAACTGACTTCAGCTAATCAAAACACATAATGACCTTGATAGTTTTCTTTTCCTATCACTTCCCTTTTAATAGTTTTCTTTTTAGATTCCTTGTCTTCGACTTGCTTACACCATAAAATTTAGTTCAATTTTTGATATCTTGTTGAATCAATTATAAATATGTATTCAAACATAGAATTACAATTGACATAGACAACTTTTATTAGCAAATTTTGGAGAAAAAAACTATTCTTAACTTTGTGAACTACATTGGCTTTTATTAGTTCTTTCTCACCATCCCCAAACAAATGTAATACATGTTATCACTTCTATTAAGATGACTTCATTTGAAGCATTCTTTCGCCGCGCTCCACTTTCCCTCACTACCTATGTGACAGATTCCTTCAAAATGAGGTTGTTTGATGATTTTTTTTTTAAGAAGAGAGATAATGCAACACTTAAACATAATTTAATAAGTACAAAGAAACACATAATCCCACAAATGGATTTAAAGATAAGAGCAGAATTTTTTTAGTGGAATTGAATTCACCTTAAACTCCACGCATATCAACAAATATCAGTACACAAGTTTTAATAGAATTGAATTCACCTTAAACTTCACCCATATCACAAATATCAGTACAAAAGTTTTACCAACCACACCTCAAATACATTTCACGTTTCATTGTTGAATTTCTTTCCTGAATTTAATCTTAAGGATAATATCTTTCTTTACATGATTGCTTGTGCAAGAATAAGTAAAAACCAATAAACCAGAAAGTTTGTTTAACAAAATATTTCTGATTAAAAGTCTATTTGTCATCATAAACAGGTCACAGAGTTGGTTACTAGCAGAATTGAACACCAAAGAATTAAGTCAAATTTACATACAATGCCTTTTTTAATGGAACTTTCATTCACTGCTAAAAAACAAAATCTTAATCTGACATAATGCGGTGAATTTAGTCAATCATAAAGCCTTCATAACCTGTAAGGATAACCTACAGTAACCTGTATAACTTGTAAGGTGGAACCTATATATATATATATATATATATATATATATATATATAAAAGCATTACAAGCACACTGCGAAAAGAAAGATTACTTATATGTGATTATGAGATTACAAAGTTCAAATACAACATTACAAGCACACTGCGAAAAGAAAGATTACCAGATACCAATAAAGAGAGGGACGACGGTGGTGAGCTGACGAAGGCATGAGTTCGATGTAGAATGGGTTTTGTTCGTTCTTTCTTTCAGGCGTTTCCTCTTTTGGTTTGAGTGGTTAGTCATTTAGAAGTGAATCTAAATCGATCGTGTTTCCTCTTTCCGAAGGTTAAATAATGGTGAATCCTTGGTGAAACGATGGTGAATCGATGACTGACAAATGGATTTTCTCCGTTCTTTCTGGTGAAACGATGGTGAATCGATGAAATGTAGGAAGGGTTGATGACGGTGAGTCGATGAAACGGATGAAGGGCTAACAAAGGAGAATCGATGGAAGAAGAGGGAGAATTGATGAAACAAAGGAAGTGATTACAGCGTAAGGGTATCTAACAAAGCATAAAGCTGACGTGGCAGAGTGATGTACAATTGTTAGTTACATGATACTTTCAGTTAGGTTTCAGTTAGGTTTATAACTACCTATATAAGCCATAATGTAACTAACTTGTGATACATTGAATAATCGACAATCTTTTTCTTCGTCTCTTAGCTTAGCTCAAGCTTTTCTTCTTCTGCTTTTACGCACTCCATCAATGGAGTTTTCCACCATCTTCACGGTGGTTTCAGTTGCTTAGATGGTATCAGAGCAGGTTGATCCTGCTCTACATTCGCTGCGATTCATAGCTTTTATTTTCTTGTTCATGGTGATCAGTGCTTTCTTGAAGCAATCACTGTGACCTTGCTCTTCTTTCATTTTCTTCGTTTATCAATTTCTTGTGATTCTTGATCGATGACGAGGAACAACAACAACAATCAAAATCAGGATCATCTTGATCCATATTATGTGCATCCTTCAGAAAATCCATCAACTGTATGTGTAACTCCGGCGCTATCTGGTGATAATTACCATGCTTGGTCGATGAAGATGAGACGTGCTCTTGCCATGAAGAACAAGTTCAGATTTGTTGATGGTTCTATAGAGGTTCCTGGAGAAGATGATCTGAACTATGTAGCTTGGCAAAGATGCAACAGTTTAGTTCATACATGGATTATCAACTCGATAACACCATCTATTGCTCAGAGTGTGGTGTTCATCGACAATGTAGTAGATATGTGGAATGATCTCAAAGATCGTTTCATGAAAGTAGATCGAATTCGTGTAGCACAATTACATCAAGAAATAACAAATCTGAAACAAGGTAACAAGAAGATTTCTGATTATTTCACTGAATTGAGAAGCTATGGGAGGAACTGGATCAGTATCGACCTATGCCGAGTTGTACATGTCGTGTTGCGTGTGCATGTCAAGCAATGAGAAATAGTAGAAGCTTTAGGGCTGAGGATTGGATTATTCAGTTCTTGATAGGGCTGAATGAAGAATTCCATGGTGTGGTATCTCAAGTCTTGTTGATGGATCCATTGCCACAAATCAATAGAGTGTTTTCAATGGTAATGCAACTAGAAAGGAAGATATGTGGTCTGAATTTCTCTAACAATAGTGTAATAGAGGAAGCACCTGGGATGGCGAATGCTGTTGAAAGTTCAAAATAGTTTGGAAGACGGTCGAGGCAATGGAAATCCCTCTGCAGGGCGAGGTAGAGGGAATGTGAAAGTGTGTACTTACTGTGGTAAGACAGGGCATGTTACTGATAATTGTTACAAGAAACATGGTTATCCACCAAGTTTTGGAAGAGGAAGTGCATCTTCATCATATTCTAATCAAGTTGATGTTGAAGACTCAGATTCAAAATCTGCCACAGCTTCAACAAGTGATAATGGAGGGAGCATGACACTTACAAAGGAGCAGTATCAGAATTTGATGACTTTGTTAGAGAAAAGCACAGGGTCTGTGAATCTAACCAAGGGAGGTAATTCTGAGTCTTTCACGGCTAGTTTTAATGCAAGGAATAGTGTCAGTTAGATATTAGATACAGGAGCTACTCATCACATAAGTCACTCTTTAGATTCTTTTATTGAATATGAAAGAATGAGCCCTATGATGGTAAATCTACCAAATGGAAACTCTATAGCTTCATCAGTATGTGGTAGTGTGCAGTTATCTAATGAACTGGTCATTAAAAATGTGTTATATTTGCCTCAGTTTGAAGTCAACTTAGTATCAGTTTCAAATCTATGTAAGGAACAAAATTGCATTTTGAGTTTTGAATCTGATCAGTGTGTGATACAGGCAAAGAAGGATTTGAGGAGGATTGGTTCAGCTAAAGTTATAGATGGATTATACTACTTGGAAGCTGCTCACAAAGCTAATAGAAAGAATGATGCAGGATTTATGTCAAGTGTGTTTACTAAGAGTAATTCTGTTGTTATAGCTCCTACCCTTTTATGGCATTTAAGGCTAGGGCATCTATCTTTTGATAGAATGAAATGTATGAATAAAGTGTATAGTTTTATAGCTAGGAGTGCTCATACAGCTTGTGATGTATGTCAACAATCCAGACAAAAATGTATGCCTTTTCCAATCAGTAATAATAATGCTCAGAATGTGTTTGACTTAATCCATCTAGATGTATGGGGACCATTTGGTACCATGTCTGTTCATGGCTTTAGATACTTTCTAACTATACTTGATGATCATAGTAGACATGTATGGGTAGTTATGTTAAAATCCAAGTCCGAAGTATGTCAAAGAATTCAAGAGTTCATATCCATGGTTGAAACTCAATTTGATAAGAAGGTGAGAGTAGTTATGAGTGACAATGGAACAGAACTACTTATGCCTACTTACTATGCCTCAAAAGGTATCATTCACCAGAAAAGTTGTGTCTATACACCACAACAAAATGGAAGAGTAGAACGAAGACATCAGCACATTTTTAACATTAGTAGAGCCTTAATGTTTCAATCCAAACAGCCTAAGAAATATTGGTCATATGCAGTTTTACATATTGTGTTTTTGATGAACAGGATCCCTACAAAGATTTTGAAGAACAAGTCATCCTATGAGGTTTTATATGGATCTGTACCTGACTTGAGTTCCCTTAGAGTCTTTGGATGCCTGAGTTATGGATCTACCTTGCCTAACAACAGGCACAAATTTGATTCAAGAGCACGAAAGTGTGCTTTATTGGGATATAAGCAAGGTATGAATGGCTTTGTCCTTTTGGATGTTATTTCTCATGAAATTGTCATTTCAAGAAATGTCAAGTTCTTTGACATGGAATTTCCTTTCCATAGTGAGTCAAAACCACATATTCCTACTTCTATATATCTTGATCATTCTTTTTCAGAATCCTCTATGCCTATTCTAAATACTCCTTTAGATCCTCCTTCTTCTTCTACTCATAACTCTCCATCTGTTGTTCCTATATATTCTGAAAATGATGAGCATACTACTTTAACTGAGCATGATGATCAAGTGTCTAATACTGTTTCTGATAATATGCTTGTTGATCATCCTTCTATTTCTAATGCTGTTCCTGATCCTCATGATCCCAATCCTTCTGACTCACCAGTGGCTGATACTACTAGAAAGTCTAGTAGAATTGCTGGACCACCTGCACATTTGAAGGACTATATATGTACCTCTATCTCTTCTCATAGTCAATATCCCATTGATAAATATCTTGCATATGATAATTTGTCTCATCCTCATCATGCATACATTATGGCGCTTTCTTCTGAAACTGAACCTACTAGCTATCAAGCTGCTACTAAAGATCCTAGATGGGTTCAGGCCATGAAGTTAGAATTGAATGCTTTGGAGCAAAATCAGACATGGGATTTGGTTGCCTTGCCACCTAATGCTTCTCCTATTGGAAGCAAATGGGTGTACAAGATAAAGAGACATGCTGATGGCTCAATAGAGAGGTTTAAAGCAAGACTTGTGGCACAAGGTTTCAATCAGACTGAAGGGTTGGATTACTCCGAGACATTCTCTCAAGTGGCAAAGATGTCTACCATTCGTGTTCTTCTGGCTCTTGCAGCTATACATGGTTGGTATCTTCATCAATTAGACGTGAACAATGCGTTTTTACACGGAGATTTACATGAAGCGGTCTACATGAAGTTGCCACAAGGTGTTCATTCCTCTCAGCCTGGGCAAGTTTGTAAATTAAATAAATCTCTTTACGGCTTGAAGCAAGCGAGTCGTCAATGGTTTGAGAAGCTAACAACTTTTCTTCAGGCACAAGGTTTCACTCATGCACATGCAGAGCATACCTTGTTCACTAAGTCTGATACTTCTTCGTTAGCTGCCATTTTGGTATACGTGGATGATATTATTCTAGCTGGCACTTCTCTCACCATCTTTAATAATTTAAAAAGGGCTTTGGATAGCACATTTCATATCAAAGATCTTGGAGAATTAAAGTACTTCTTGGGTCTTGAGGTGGCTAGATCTTCCAAAGGAATTACACTATGCCAACGCAAATATTGTTTGGAACTTCTAAAGGATGCTGGCCTCACTGGTTGTAAGCCTGTCACTACCCCTTTAGATGCTTCTACTCGTTTGCATCAAGATGATGGATCTATATTCTCTGATATCACTGCCTATAGGCGTCTCGTGGGTAGACTCTTGTACCTTACTACCACAAGACCGGATATTGCCTTTGCTACTCAACAACTGAGCCAATACATGAGTGCCCCTACTGAGTCCCATTACAAGGCTGCTTTACGTGTACTCCGCTACCTCAAGCAATCACCTGCTCATGGCATTCTTCTCTCTTAGACTTCAGACTTACTGCTATCTGGTTTTAGTGATGCTGATTGGGGTGGTTGTCTTGACACTAGACGTTCCGTTTCTAGTTATTTATTTTTCATTGGACATTCCTTGGTGTCTTGGAAAGCAAAGAAACAACTCACGGTCAATTGTTCCTCAGCTGAGGCTGAGTACCGTGCCCTAGCTTCTGCTACTAGGGAACTTCAGTGGTTGTGTTTTTTGTTGTATGATCTCAAACAACTCCCATCGCGATTACCGGTTCTCTACTGTGACAGTCAAAGCGCTATTCACATTTCAGCTAATCCCGTATTTCATGAACGCACTAAGCATCTTGATATAGATTGCCATCTAGTTCGTGAGAAACTTCAAGCTGGAGTTATGCGATTACTTCTTGTTTCCTCAAAGGATCATGCTGCTGATATATTCACTAAGGCTTTGGGATCACGTCCTTTCCATGAATGTGTTTCCAAGCTTGGTTTGATCAATATATATCAACCTCAAGCTTGTGGGGGGTGACAAAGCATAAAGCTGACGTGGCAGAGTGATGTACAATTGTTAGTTACATGATACTTTCAGTTAGGTTTCAGTTAGGTTTATAACTACCTATATAAGCCATAATGTAACTAACTTGTGATACATTGAATAATCGACAATCTTTTTCTTCGACATGATACTTTCAGTTAGGTTTCAGTTAGGTTTATAACTACCTATATAAGCCATAATGTAACTAACTTGTGATACATTGAATAATTGAATAATCGACAATCTTTGTTAGTTGCTTAGAGTATCGGTTGGGAGAATCGATGAAACAAGGGAAGTGATTACGGCGTAAGGGTATCGGGAGAATCGATGAAATCGTGTGTTTTGGTTTTTGGCGGTAGTGGCCAAAATATGTGCGTGAAAATGAAAGATTCTGCCAAAAAGTGTTTTGAGTTTTATTTTATTTTACTAATAGTGTTTAGAGTTTTATTTTATTTTATTAATAATTATATATTATATTAAAAATAGCGCTTCTAATTAACTGCTAACATAGGGTAATAAAATAATAGTGTTTCATAAAAAAATGCTATCTTTTTAGGAATATTAATAGCGTTTTAAAGAAAGCGCTATCTTAGTGAAGGTTAATAATAGCATTTTGTCATAAAGTGCTATCAAAATCACATTGTATGTATTCTATAATAGCGCCCGACTATAAAGTGCTATTATAGATATGTTTTTTTTTCTTTTTCATAGCACTTTCTTTATAAGTGCTATTAAATTAGGCGATACAAAAAATCAATTTTGGCGTAGTGGCTTATAGTACATCACAAGCTGTCACGAGAAATAGAAATTTCACAAGAGTAAAAAATAAAGGCACTTAAAGGTGTTGTTATGTTAAGAGATGTTGTTTCATATTGATGCTAGATGGTCCCCACTTAAAGGTAGTGCATTTTCTATCTAGCCATGCAAATCCCCTCCTTTACCGAATGTAAGAGTCCGTTCAGGTTTTCCTTGTCATTTGGAATTTGCCTTTACTCTACATCACTTAAAGTGTCTAGGTTTTCCTTTAACGAAAACAATTTCATTATAATTTTATCATGAAAGCCTACAAATTTGAACTCTTTATCCTTTAATGATTGGCTTCAAAATTCTATCATGTGTTTTAACCAATAGTGAATCAAGACTCTTGGTTTGTCCTTCATGCGTTCAGTAGTTTGATGTCGTTTCCTTGAGATCTTGAATCAGATTTGGTGGCCTTGATGTTAGAGCTCTATCTTGGTTCTGGTAGGGCGGTGTTGTGCTACGTGGAGGATGTGGGATCTTCAGTTTCCTCTTTTATGGTTGTTTGTGAGTTGTTTAGTTATTTGTAGTTTTTTCCGTTCTTCTTTTCTTTTGTTCTTTATTTATATTGTCTTCTTTTGCTTGCTTTTTTCTAGTCCTTGTGTCTATAGACTCTTTTTGTATTTTTTATTTATTTATAGGGTTAAATATGTTTATGGTCCTTATAAATATGTCAACTTTTGCATTTAGTTTCTCTAAAATTTTCCTTTAAACAATTGTCCTCTTAAAGTTTTTCGTCCCCAATTTTAATCTCTGCCGTCTATTTGCTCTAACAGAAGCTGACATGTGAATGTGAATGTCACAAATTAACGGTTGGAAGCGAAATAACTTATCCTTAGCTGGTAGAATTACACTTGCCAAGAGTGTTATCGAAGCTATTCCGTTATATCCGATGATGACGAATAAATTGCCTAAGAAGGGTGTTGATGAGATCCAGAGTTTACAACGACAATTTGTTTGGGGTGATACAACTGAGAAGAAGAAAATTCATGTTGTTGCATGGAGCAATGTTACTAGATCGAAGCACTTGGATGGAACGGGATTGAGGGATCTTTGTACCCTAAATAATGTGTGCTTGATGAAGTTGGGATGGAAGTTGTATTCTAATGCAGAGGACCTTTGGTGCAAGGTTTTACGGAAAAAGTATAATGTAGAAACTGCTAGTGATTGTTTGAAAGTGAGGACGTCCGACTCTGCATTGTGGAAAGATATTGCTAGATATAGGTATGTGGATAGTGGAAGATGGCACTAGCATTAAAGCTTAGGAAGACAATTGGCTTGGCAAAGAGTATTGCTTGGACAATTATGATGTGTGTATTCCTCAAAATCTCAGGGGAGCTAAAGTGTGTGACTTAGTTAATGAGAAAGGAGAGTGGAATGTGACATTACTGAAGTCGTGGCGGCCTAAGTCGTGGATGGACAAGCTACTATCGTGTGTGCCTCCAAGTGTGGAGCAATTTCCTGACGTTTTATATTTTGCAGGTATAAATCATGAGCAATTCTCAGTAAAGTCAATGTATAAGGAATTGGAAGGAAAAGACGAAGATGTTGATGACGGGGAATGGATGAAAATCTGGAGAGCAACTGTTCCAGAGCGATGCAGGACTTTCGTTTGGCTCCTAAAACACGATCGTCTTCTTACTAACCTTACTAAGAGCATAAAGGGGCTGGGCAATGCAGAATGTAAATTATATGGGCATGTTTGTGAATCTACTCTCCATGCAATCAGAGACTGTACAAAATGCCTTCCTATTTGGAAAAGCATGGTTCCTAGCGATTTGATGACATAGTTTTTTGCGGTTGATATCAAGCATTGGATCACGCTAAATCTAAATACAGTGGGAGAGGAAATAAGGAATTGAGTAGTACATGGATGATAGCCTGTCATATGATATGGACATGGAGAAATACGGAGGAACATGAAGAGCACTTTGTAAGACCTCCTAATCCTATTTGGCATATACTAAGAAGATGTAAGGACTATGAGGAGGCTGTTCGGCTTACTAAGAGGTGTCAGTATGAGGAGATTGGTAATGAATACATAGGTTGGAAACCGCCTACTTCGAATATGTTATAGCTCAATACAGATGGGACTAGCAAAGGAAGTATGGAAGCTGGTTGTGACGAATTATTAGAGACCATAATGGTGAGTGGAAGGGAAGCTTTTACAAGCACTTTGGGAGATGCAGCGTTGTCCTTGCAGAATTTTGGGGAGTATATGAAGGTTTAAACTCACTTTGGCCTTGGGAGTTAGGAGGGTTAAGGTGAATATTGACTCGAAGGAGGTGGTCATCGCCATTGAAGAAGGGACAACATAAGTCGTTGAGTGTGTCGCTATCCTTCGTAAGATTAAGGATATCATGGCTCTTCATGAGATCGTTGTCATTTCACATGCTTATGAATCCACTAATATGTGTGCGGATGCTCTTTCTAAGTGCAGCTATAGTGATAAGACCTTCACCGTTCATAAGGAGGCGCCTGTTTTCTTAAGACACTTTATTGCGGCAGACTCTCTAGGGATTAGTAGTTCTCTGCTAGATTTGTTGTAGTTTCTTGTTTTTCAGGCTTAAGCCCTCCCTATTATAAAAAAAACATGGACTACAAATACTATAATTTTAATAACATTGATTACAAATACTATAATTTTAATTTTAATATTTTCATGATAGTTTAATATATTCAATATGATGATAGTCTCAACCGATCAATATTGAGAAGGAAAATGAATGAGGAAGGGATATATATATATATATATATATATATATATATATATATAAATTTATCATTTGCTTGTGAAGTAGATGGGTTTCTGGCCTTCCGGGGTTTCTCGTATCAAGGCTGCGCTGACGGCCTCGGTGGCTACGGCGAGATAGAGGTATAGGGTTTCTCCGGCCTCAGGTCAAGATAAGACCGGTGGGATGGAGAGGGCTTGTTTTATATGGGAGAGGACGCGCTCGCACTCTTCCGTCCATTCGAAGGCGGTTTCCTTGCGCAAGAGTTTAAACAAGGGAAGGGCATGTTGAGCGGATTTGGCCACAAATCTGGATAGTGACGTGAGCGTGCCGTTTAAGGTTTGGATTGAATTTTTTGAGCTCGGGGTGGGCAAATCCGAAAAAGCCCTGCATTTATCCGGGTTGGCTTCGATTCCTCTTTCCGTTAAGTAGAAACCGATGAATTTTCCTGCCCGGACACTGAAAGTACATTTTTCGGGGTTGTACCTCATCTTGCACTTTCGGGCTTGCTCGGAAACCTTTTTGAGGTGGGCGGAATGGTCGGTTTCTTTTTGGTATTTGACGATCATGTCATCCATATAGACTTCGAGCATGTCGCCTGTTTCGGCTCGGAATACTTTGTTCATCATGCGCTAGTATGTTGCGCCAGCGTTTTTCAGACCGAAGGACATTACGTTGTAGTAGTAGTTTGCCGATTCGGTCATGAAGGCCGTGTATTGCTTGTCAGTTTTAGACATAGGTATTTGATTGTACCCGGAATATGCGTCCATAAGTGAAAGTAATTTAAAACCGGCAGAATTATCAACTAGTTTATCTATATTGGGCAGAGGATAAGCATCTTTTGGGTAAGCCCTATTAAGATCGGTGTAGTTAATGCACAAGCGCCATTTTCCATTTGATTTTTTAATAGGTACAACATTGGAGAGTCAAGTGGTGTATTTGGCCTCAAATATAAATTTGACCTTTATGAGGTCTTTTACAGCTAGTTCGGTCGCGACCGTTTTCTCTGGTGATTGTTTTTTTCTCCTCTGGGCGACGGCCTTGCAGGCGGGGTAGATAGTCAGGTGATGGCAAGTCACTTCTGGATCGAGCCCGGGCATCTTGGCGGCGCTCCAGGCGAATAGGTCGGCGTTTTCACGGAGGCAAGCTTTGAGTTGTCTTTTGGCCAGTTCCGGAAGGTCTGCTCCGATCTTGACTCCCCTGGACGAATCTTCTCCGAGGGCCACGAGTTCGAAGTCTTCGTCTGGAATTGGTCGGAGGCTTCCTTCCGATGTACCTGCGTTTGTGCTCTTCTCAGGTTCCCCCAGGAAACGGCTGTCAAGGTCGACAGTGTCGATGCGCGGCATTGATATGTTGGGCTCGGAGACCGCGCTGGTCGCTGTTTTGTCTTGAGCGGGTGTCTTTATCGTACTCAGGCCTTTGGCGGAGGCTTCGAAGCATCTCCTGGCCGCTTCAATGTCGCCGTTGAGTGTTGCGACTTGTCCTTTGGTCGTGTAGTATTTAAGTTTGAGATGCACGGTTGAGGGGACCGCGATTAACTCGGCCAGGGTCGGGCGTCCAAGGATGCACTGGTATATCGAGGGGCAGCCGATGACCAGGAATTGGACTTTAACGGCCCTCGTGGTATCCGCCGATCCGATTGAAACTATGAGCTCGACGAACCCCCATGGCTTAGTCACCGTACCGTTGAAACCTTGTAGGTCCGATCCTACGTAGGGGGTGAGGTGGCTGTCGTTAAGTTGCAACGTTTTGAACAGTTGGGAGTACATGATGTCCACCGAACTTCCTTGATCGACCAATATGCACCGCACGTCAAAATTGGCCATCCGAGCCCGGATGAGGAGGGGAATGGTCGCGTTGGGTGCTCCACCAGGAAGTTCTTCTTTGTAGAAGGATATGGAGGATGGGCTGCCTTTGGCATGGTAGAGAGTAGCGACCTTGCTTGCACTGGCTGAGATCAGCTCGTCGAATTTTCGTTTTAGGGATCCGACGGTGAGCTTGCTGAATCCCCCGCCGGATATGACCATGGCGGAAGGGAACATTTCCCAAAAGCTATGAGGAGAGGGAGTGGTTGTCGACTTGGTCCAATCAGGGAGGTAAAAGTCTTCCGGCCTGGTGACGCTTATGGCTACTTGCATGGCGGGCGTGTCCTCCGTCGGCTTTTCCTCGATGATCGATTTAGCTTCTTTGGCAGCCTCTTGCTTCTTCGTGTATTGCTTCAGGTGTCCCTCCCGAATTAATATCTCTATTGCGTCCTATAGGTTGATGCAATCTTCAGTGTTGTGCCCGTGGCCTTTGTGGAACTGGCAGAACTTCAATTTATCTATGTTTGGCCGTGCTGGCATGGTCTTTGGGAAACGGACCTTGCCCGTTTGAAATTTGGCGTTCGCGCATTTATTCAAGATGCGCTCCCTCGAATCATTCAGCGGGGTGTACTCTCGTAACTTGCCAGCTGGGGCTTTGTAGTCCTTGGGGTCTCGGCCTTTGTCGTCTTTCTTTTTGTCTACTCCCCGTCGAGAATCGTCTTGGCGGGCATTTTTACTGCTCTCTTCCTGCCTGGAGTTACGAACTGCGTGGGCGGCTTCTTTCTCCGCATACTGTATGTACGCCTGGGCTTTGAGGAAAACTTTGTCCAGAGTAGCGGGTGTTTCGATTCCGACGGCCTTGGCGAAGTCTGAGCGTGGTCGGAGGCCTCGCTCAAGTAAGAACTTCTTCATGTGGACTGTCGTGGATACTTGCACGGCTTCTTTGTTGAATCTTTCAATATAAGCCTGTAGGGACTCATCTTTTTCTTGGATGATGGCTTTCAAAGAGGCTTCAGACTTGGGGTGTCTCCTGGAGGCCGTGAAGTGTCTGGAGAAAAGTTTTCCGAGCACTTTTCAGGAAGTGATGGATTCGTCGGGTAGACTTTTATACCAAGTCATGGCTTTTGCGCAGGGTGGTAGGGAATAAACGACATTTGATGGCCCCGGGCACCCCTCTGTAATCGAGAAGGGCGTCGATGTTCTCTATATGCTCGTCTGGATCGGTGGTCCCGTCGTATGTGCCCAGCGGCGGGGGTTGTTCGAGACTGGCTGGTAGGGGTGCCTCTAAGATTGCATGGGACAGGGGACCATGGCGCTCCTCTTCCTCGTCGCTGGCGGACGGGGAGGAGGATCGGCTGTGGCTACGCCTGCGTCGCCTCCGGTTATCGTCGTGCCTTGCTGGGGGTGATCGGGACTTTCTTTTTGGCCGAGGGGAAAGTGATCGGCGTCATGAGTGGTGGTCGCCTGACCCTTTCTTGGAGGAGGGACCCGCGTTCTCCCTGGGGGAGGGGGAACGAGGGCGCTTCTTGGTCACTATGTCGCTATGAGAGCGAGGTTTGCGACCGGGGGCAGTCTTTGAGCGGCGCTTCTGCTCGAGAGTCCTGATCCTATCGTTTTGTTGCTTAATGAGCGAGTTGGTCTGAGCAAGAGCGGCCAGAACGGCGGTCATGGTCTGGTCCTGGGGAGTCTGACCCTTGGAGGAGAAAGGGTTGCCCAGAATCTCTTCATGATTGTTCCTTTCGCCTGTGTCTTCGAGACGTTGGAGTGCTTCGTCTTGGAGATCTCTTGGGGAAGGAGATGCTGTGGCACCATCGTGAGGGACGGTGCTCCTAGGTGGAGGTATAACGACGAAGATGTCTTTTTTGATGAGTTTCGTAGCGTCTAATGAAGAGGAGTCTTCGTTATTGCCGGTCATGAGTAATGGTTTGATTAAAGCTTTGGTTCCTGGGTTCTTGCAGGAAGCAAGAATGGATCAAGAAGGTGCAAGAAAAGAAACAAGGGAGCTAGATTTCCCACAGACGGCGCCACTGATCTTACCGAGCGGATCAGATGGCCAGCAGCAATGAAGGCTTGAAGTTTGAAACGGTTGAGAGAAAAAAAAGAGTTGTACCTGCAAGGCACTCCGATGCCAAGGTAAGTATGTATTCCACAAGGTACAACAAAGTGAGAGAATTTGGGGGTAAAAAAGATTACCATGCCCTCTGTGTGGAGAGAGCTATTTATAGGATATTCTTGTGCGGATTTAACTCCTCCTTCTGGGGCGGATATTTAGGTGACACGCGAGCTGGTTGTTTACCGAGCACGAGGGTTTCTCGTGGTCGGTTGTCTTATGAGTTAGCCCGAAGCGATCGGGCGGAACTTGCCACACGTGGTCTAAAGTGCCTTGGGCCGAAGGCTGGATTGGCCCAATTAGACTGATTGGGTCGGTCTAGAACAAGTTTGTTTTGTATTTTTTTTAAATTGATTATTAAAAAAATATTAATGAATTATACAATCTATACAATTTGAATATAAAAAGGTCAATCAATTGTGTTGTCCTTAAATAAAACAAAAATAAATTTAGTTTAACTTTGTACAGATATTCCGCTTATGTGGCAACACTGTTGCTCATTTTTTTCATCTATTAAAACTAAATTTAGTTTCATCTTTTATCGTATTATTCAGCATATATGCTTGACAACTCATTTTGCTCTCTTCCTAGCTTTGTTGTGTTGTGTGTTGCTTGAAAGAAACCAAGCAAAGCAATAGTACTGAATGGAACATATTCGGCTAACATGAAATCCGGTCTTTTCTCGTACAACTTTTTATCATCACAAGCTACTACTTTTAATTAGCATGTGATTCTACTAGTACACGATAAACAAATTTTGACTTATTTTGTACAAAATTCTTCAGCTATATGTCCATGATCATTGAATGAATATGTTCTTCTTAAATTGCCACTCACTTTTTCTCTCTTTATTAAGCTTAAATTTTGATATCTTTCTCACTCTCTTTTCCTCTCTCTTTCTCAGTCTTCCTACATCTTCTCCCTCCTTCCGAGAACGAACAGAATATCGAAACAAGTAGTGCCACAACATCTTCTTAATAATGGCAGGAAAGTGTACAAGCGAGTACGGTCCACATTCTTTTAGTAAATAAATATTTAATCTTCATTTATTTTGAAGTAAGTGAATATTTATGTTTAATAAGCTAAGTAGTTGATTTTTTCATAGCAAATCATGGATATTAATCAGATATTTTGTTGTTATTTGTAGTTTCTACCAAGAATCAGTGGAAAGGTTACATATTTGTTTTTCAACTACTACCAGAAGAAATGATTGCTTAAATTCTAATAAGATTACCTGTTAAAATGCTGGTCCAGTGTAAATCTGTAAGCAAATCATGGGCCAGACTCTTAAAGAATCCAACTTTCATAAAGATGCACCTTTGTTTCATTTCTCCCACGCACATCATAGTCTCTAATCAACACTATATACATTCCTTATTTATATCTTTACCTCTTAACCCTAACCCTAACTCTGTTCTCAACACTCAACGACTTCGCCCTCCTCCACGCGACTGTAAATTCTCCATCGAGTGTTATTGCAATGGTTTATTGCTTATATTAGTAATCCATGAAAAATATATCATTCTTTGGAACCCTTCTATTTCACAATACAGGGTGCTACTAGCCTCACCATTCTTTGAAAATCATTGTTCTCGTGGGTTTTATAGGTATTTGTGTGCAATTGGTTATAATTCTTTTGAAAATGATTATAAAATTATCACATATACTACTTTTTTTAATCGCACTAAGAATTTGGAACTTCTATCTTTAAATTCCAATTCTTTGAAGCAGCTTCCCGATGCAGAATATGCTTCTTATAACATGGAAATGCTTCGTCAACGACCTGTATCAATAAATGATGCCATATATTTGATTGCGTATGATAAGGCATCCTATGAGGTGTTGGGCGAAGTATTCCATATGATTATGCGTTTTGATTTATGTCAAGAGAGGGTTTCAGTCGTGTCACCACCACCAAATGATACTGGACTAAATATATATTGGATTGGTGATATCAACCAATCTCTCTGCATGCGTTACCATAATAATAAGAACTACTTTCATATATGGTCTACACCGGATAATATCAATTGGGTAAAACCTATCACTGTTTCAAACATCCCTGAGCCTAATCTCAGGGATCCAAGACTTTGTTATGTTCCTTTGTGTTTCAATGAAAATGGAGAACTACTGATAACTATTCGTAGTTATGATAGTTTTGATCGAAGGCATGGTTTGGTTGCTTTTGATCCAAATGAACAAAACTATCGAAGATTTGTTTTGGAAGAAAACACAATATGGTGGGAACAAACTATTTACAGGGACAGTTTGGTTTTTCCTAATGAACCCTCAAATCAAACATGTTCTCATTCTTTTTCCGGTTCCCTTAAGAAAATGTTGTTCAGATTTTCACACACCATCTTGAGTCGTTTCGCTTGTAATGCTACCTCTAGGATGAGGTTGTGAATCAACAAAATGAATCACGAGGTTGAACGTGACAAAATCACCCTTGTCAAATCCAACAAAGATCATCAACGGTGTAATGTTGCTACCTCTAGGATATTGACTTTGTGGAATTATTTTATCAAACCATGTTGTTAGTGAAGTAAGAGTATATTGCTTTTTTCTTATAAGAAGTTGTACGGGAGTTGCAATCAACCTGTGCCATTGGTTTCTAATTTTAATGTAATGCAATATCATGACTTTTTCAAATCATATACTTCCTCTTAGATACAAATCCAGCAACTGCATTTGAAATAATTTTTGTTATAAGATTTACAAGAATATAGATCAAAATAGCAATTATTAAAATAGTTATTGAGAATTAATCCAACAGAAACTCAAAATTAAATTTAATGGACATTCTTTTAAAAAACTTATTTATAAAGATAGTACATAGTCGGAACCGGCTAGTACCCGGGTTCGATCCCGACTGGAGTAAAAAAATGCCCTGAGGCTACGGTGCTGTCGCCTCCGAGCCCGGGTCCGGATTAGTCCCGTGGGGCCCCTTTCCCCCGCGGATACCGGTCGGTTAACACCAAAAAAAAAAGATAGTACATAGTAATTTTTAATTGTGGTTAAATTTAATGGACATTCTTTTAAAAACTTATTTATGTTAAGAGATGCTGTTTCATATTGATGCTAGATGGTCCCCACTTAAAGGTAGTGCATTTTTTATCTAGCCATGCAAATCCCCTCTTTTACCGAATGTAAGAGTCCGTTCAGGTTTTCCTTGTCATTTGGAATTTGCCTTTACTCTACGTCACTTAAAATGTCTAGGTTTGCCGTTAACGAAAACAATTTCATTATAATTTTATCATGAAAGTCTACAAATAGGAACTCTTTATCCTTTAATGATTGGCTTCAAAATTCTATCATGTGTTTTAACCAATAGTGAATCAAGACTCTTGGTTTGTGCTTCATGCGTTCAGTAGTTTGATGTCGTTTCCTTGAGATCTTGAATCAGATTTGGTGGCCTTGATGTTAGAGCTCTATCTTGGTTCTGGTAGGGCGGTGTTGTGCTACGTGGAGGATGTGGGATCTTCAGTTTCCTCTTTTATGGTTGTTTTTGAGTTGTTTAGTTATTTTTAGTTTTTTCCTTTCTTCTTTTCTTTTGTTCTTTATTTATATTGTCTTCTTTTGCTTTCTTTTTTCTAGTCCTTGTGTCTATAGACTCTTTTTGTATTTTTTATTTATTTATAGGGTTAAATATGTTTGTGGTCCTTATAAATATGTCAACTTTTGCTTTTAGTCTCTCTAAAATTTTCCTTTAAATAATTTTCCTCTTATAAAGTTTTTCGTCCCCAATTTTAATCTCTGCCGTCTATTTGCTCTAACGGAAGCTGACATGTGAATGTGAATGTCACAAATTAACGGTTGGAAGCGAAATAACTTATCCTTAGCTGGTAGAATTACACTTGCCAAGAGTGTTATCGAAGTTATTCCGTTATATCCGATGATGACGAATAAATTGCCAAAGAAGTGTGTTGATGAGATCCAGAGTTTACAACGACAATTTGTTTGGGGTGACACAACTTAGAAGAAGAAAATTCATGTTGTTGCATGGAGCAATGTTACTAGATCGAAGCACTTGGGCGGCACGGGATTGAGGGATCTTTGTACCCTGAATAATGTGTGCTTGTTGAAGTTGGGATGGAAGCTGTATTCTAATGCAGAGGACCTGTGGTGCAAGGTTTTACGGAAAAAGTATAATGTAGAAACTGCTAGTGATTGTTTGAAAGTGAGGACGTCCAATTTTGCATTGTGGAAAGATATTGCTAGAACACTTCCTATAATGCTAGAAACAAGTATGTGGATAGTGGAAGATGGCACTAGCATTAAAGCTTGGGAAGACAATTGGCTTGGCAAAGAGTATTGCTTGGACAATTATGATGTGTGTATTCCTCAAAATCTCAGGGGAGCTAAAGTGTGTGACTTAGTTAATGAGAAAGGAGAGTGGAATGTGACATTACTGAAGTCGTGGCGGCCTAAGTCGTGGATGGACAAGCTACTATCGTGTGTGCCTCCAAGTGTGGAGCAATTTCCTAACGTTTTATATTTTGCAGGTATAAATCATGAGCAATTCTCATTAAAGTCAATGTATAAGGAATTGGAAGGAAAAGACGAAGATGTTGATGACGGGGAATGGATGAAAATCTGGAGAGCAACTGTTCCAGAGCGATGCAGGACTTTCGTTTGGCTCCTAAAACATGATCGTCTTCTTACTAACCTTACTAAGAGCATAAAGGGGCTGGGCAATGCAGGATGTAAATTATATGGGCATGTTTGTGAATCTACTCTCCATGCAATCAGAGACTGTACAAAATGCCTTCCTATTTGGAAAAGCATGGTTCCTAGCGATTTGATGACATAGTTTTTTGCGGTTGATATCAAGCATTGGATCACGCTAAATCTAAATTACAGTGGGAGAGGAAATAAGGAATTGAGTAGTACATGGATGATAGCCTGTCATATGATATGGACATGGAGAAATACGGAGGAACATGAAGAGCACTTTGTAAGACCTCCTAATCCTATTTGGCATATACTAAGAAGATGTAAGGACTATGAGGAGGCTGTTCGACTTACTAAGAGGTGTCAGTATGAGGAGATTGGTAATGAATACATAGGTTGGAAACCGCCTACTTCGAATATGTTACAGCTCAATACAGATGGGACTAGCAAAGGAAGTATGGAAGCTGGTTGTGACGAATTATTAGAGACCATAATGGTGAGTGGAAGGGAAGCTTTTACAAGTACTTTGGGAGATGCAGCGCTATCCTTGCAGAATTTTGGGGAGTATATGAAGGTTTAAACTCACTTTGGCCTTGGGAGTTAGGAGGGTTAAGGTGAATATTGACTCGAAGGAGGTGGTCATCGCCATTGAAGAAGGGACAACATAAGTCGTTGAGTGTGTCGCTATCCTTCGTAAGATTAAGGATATCATGGCTCTTCATGAGATCGTTGTCATTTCACATGCTTATAAATCCACTAATATGTGTGCGAATGCTCTTTCTAAGTGCAGCTATAGTGATAAGACTTTCACTGTTCATAAGGAGGCGCCTGTTTTCTTAAGGCCCCTTATGGCGGCAGACGCTCTAGGGATTAGTAGTTCTCTGCTAGATTTGTTGTAGTTTCTTGTTTTTCGGGCTTAAGCCCTCCCTATTATAAAAAAAAACATTGACTACAAATACTATAATTTTAATAACATTGATTACAAATACTATAATTTTAATTTTAATATTTTCATGATAGTTTAATATGTTCAATAGGATGATAGTCTCAACCGATCAATATTGAAAAAGAAAAATGAATGAGGAAGGGATATTAATATATATATATATATATATATATATATATATATATATATATATATATATATATATATATATATATATATATACTTATCATTTGAATTTCCAAGTCGTATTTTTAACAAGTTAAGATTGAAATTAGGATTTTTCTTAAAATCATATGTTAGTCTTTCGTTAATAAAATAATTTCATTTATTTTAATCAATTTATTTTAGTCAATCCGTGTTTATGAAAAATGAGCTAAAATAAAAAGTTATTTTATAAGAGGGCTTATATTAACATGTGATGAAGTAATTAATTAAAAGAAACTTTCACAAATTAATATACTTTTGGAACATAAAAGTATATTGCAAATGTTTGTTTGTATATTGCAACCTAGCCTATATAGACTCCATGTAACAATGTTTTTGCCTGACGCTAGAATTTACATTTCATCAATATGCTTAAAATAAAACTTAAATAAATATGAGGAAACTAAATTTGCATTCCCTTCTTATGTAAGGTTATTATCACCTATGTCACCCCTATCATCAATTATTGAGTATCTATACTAATATTTATTAATGTATCTCCTAAGAAAAAATAGAAAATGTTCAACAGCTGGTTTTAAAATTACATGTGATACCATTGTGTCTTTGTATGTCTAAAACACTTTTATATATATATATATATATATATATATATATATATATATATATATATATATATATATATATATATATATATATATATATATATATATATATATATATATATATATATATATATATATTTATATATGGTGAGTTTTACCTTTCTAAATTGCAAGTCTCTAGTTTTAATTTAAACTCTATACCTACTTAAAATAATAGTTTATTTTAGTGAACGTAATAAAAATTACTATTTTCACTTTTTATTGTGAGTAATCAATTGAAAAATGATTAATTATTTTTTAATGATATTCTATTAATTAGTAGATAAGTAAATATAAGATTTTTAAAACTTTTTAGATTCCAAAAATTTGGATTAACAAATTTTCCAAAGTTTTTGTAATTTAAATATTCAAAACTAGTACTGAAAAGTTTTGAGTCATTTGTCACTTTAAACATGGATATAGACTAATGAATTTTTCCAAAATGTTTGTTTTTGAACCAATTTACAATATGAAACCGGTTTGTGATTAAAAATTGGTTTAAAATTAATTTATATAAACAAATTAGGAAAGAGAACAAGCCTTTGATGTGTGTGCCAGATATAAAATTTTCGATTTCTCTTTCAGCTTTCTCAAAGTTTCAAAGTAAAATAGGCACAAAACAAATAAAAGCCTAAACATTATTCTATAAAGAAATCTCTTATCCTTCATGAACAACCATAACTCAAATGAAATACTAAAACACCAAGAGACAAATAATTAATGGAAAGAAGAGACAAATAATGATGGTTTGTATGGATTTTTGTTGTTGTCTCTTCTGATTCAAGATAAGGTAAGTCTTACTTTTGTCTGTCTTTTTTCTTTTGAAAATTTTGCATTCTCCTCTCTCCTTTTCTTAA
The DNA here is from genome assembly GCF_029867415.1 of Vicia villosa. Classification (NCBI taxonomy): domain Eukaryota; kingdom Viridiplantae; phylum Streptophyta; class Magnoliopsida; order Fabales; family Fabaceae; genus Vicia; species Vicia villosa. The sequence continues at coordinate 36,477 of NW_026706011.1, read as the reverse complement.
CGTGTATTACTACTGTACCACTTTCTGATGTAATTTTATTTTTGTGCCACTTTAGGCAATTCTTGGATAGCAAAGGACATGGTAGGGCAGCAACATTGAACAGTTATGCTTGGTGATCTGGACAACAATAATATTACTCTATATGTGTTTGGAATATCCTCCTCTATAGCCACTGTGGCTCTTTTTTTTTTTTGTTACATTAATTAATATTACTATTTTTTTTTGTTATTACAAAGTTATTTTTAAGATACATTTTTGATCCATGTCTTTTTTTAAGATCCAGATGATTTTATAGCAGTAGTAACTTTAGCTTTCTTTGATACACACTAGTCATGATTGTAATAACTTCAAACAGAACCGAGGGTGATTATGAGTTCCATATTCAATTTTCTGTAAATGTAAGTTTATATCTCCTTTCAAAAGATGAGAAAATATATAATTTTAGGATGGACTTGAATCTAACAGTTAGGCGATAGAAGCCTAACAATAAAAACTAGTATCAAACCAAATGTAAAACAGTTAGGCGATAGTAAAATTTGTTTTACCTTTGTGGTTTAGTACGACAAGCATTAATAGAAATTGATTTTTTTTCAATAAATTGCACTATGTTTTGCACCTAATGAAAAGAAGGTTTTATTGTATCAGTTTTGTTGTTATTCATAATAAATTCTTCATTTTTTCCATTTATCCTTCCAACACTTCATTAACAAAAATACTTTTTAATGTTTACATTACAGTTTCAAAGCATTGTTTCTTTGTGTATATTTACTACATTAAAAATTGAAGAAATTAAATTTGAGACAGAATGTTACAGAAGTAACAAAGGAGTATTAAATGATATCCAGAATAAATAAAAAAATGAGACTGTGTCATACCCTAATTTTGACCCCCCCTGAGATGTCACATCTCTAGACTTTTCATCAAATTCAAAACAAATGTTCAGAGCAGTCACTTAGTCATCTGGCACTTAATCAAGGATGTTAAAGGACAAAAGAGCACAGGCAAAGGATCAATCAATAAAAGGATTAGTCCCCAATACAATCATAGGACTCAAAAGCTTCATTCTATTCACCTATGATTGATTAGACACCAATCATCTGGACTCAGGTTAGCTTAGTTCACGAATCTAAGGGTTTGAGCCCATCAAGGACTGCAATCAGGGACCATATTTGGGAAACCCTAAAAAGCTCCAGAGCATCACTCAAAGGCTTCATTCATCTTCAAATGATCCATATGACAATATCCATAGGGTATTACACTTCAATTCAAGATCTACAGTCATCAATTTCATCTAGTCGACAATTAGGGTTTTTAGACCTAATTCACTTGCACAACTGACTTTTAATCAGGACATGGATCCACCATTTAAAACATGGCTCAAGAATCTCTATTAATTCAATATAATCCATTCATATCATCCATTTGAGGAGGAGAGCTTGGTTCAACACAAAAGTCCAAAATTTCACTTCATATGGAAAAAGTCAACTGTACAAGATCACCTTTGACTTATAAGATTTTTGGTCAAACCATGACTTTTAAGGACCAATATCATCAATATATGATTATTGAAGTCATTTGGCCAAAGAAAATCAAGAAAAATCATCAAGGATCAAAAAGTCAACAAAAAGTCAAACTAGTGCATTTTGACCTAGTTCATGTATCTCAGAATTTCACCTACACAACTCAAAAAACGTCCAACATGAAAGTTGTAGATCTCATCAAATAAAACCACTTCTTACATAGCAACTTTTTTCAAGAGATGAATCATTTGAGAGATTTAGGCTTTGGAAGTTATAGGTCATAAAAACTTAGAAAAAATTCTAAGTGTTTTTAACCTAGTTTTCTTCCAACTTTAGGCCCTTTTTTCACAAATTTCCCAAATGATTCTGAAGAAACCCCAAACTAATGAATTGAAGTACATGTTGAGGGCTTTCCAAATTATTCTCAACCTTTTCCAAATTCTTTTTGAGCTAGGAGTTATGCTTGTTCAAAGTTGGCCTCATGAAGTGAAGTTATAGGTCATGTACCATTTTGAAACTTTGCAAAATTGTGCAAATGACTTCAGTAATGGATGCTACACGACCCATAACACATAAGAAAAGATGCCATGCATTCATTTTCACCATGGCATGAGAATTGGAGAATATTCCCAAAACAAGAACATGTGATTATGTAATGATTACATTTGGGAATTTATGGCAAAGGGATGAATCACCAAAGGAATCCTCTCACCAACCAATTGGATCACACTCTGCATCAGAAATGTTCCCTAAGATCACAAGAGATCAATGGATGGGGAGCTAGCTCGAAAATGCAATGATCACATCTTGATATTCTTTGAAATTTCTTCATGCTTAAGAAACCAAACTTACTTCACTAAGCAAGCTCACTAAATCCAAATGCTCTGCATCATTTGCCTATAAATAGAAGATAATTCATCAGTATTGATCACACCAAAGCAACCAAAATTTCTTGCTTTCTTCATTTCTCCCTCTTGCTTATAGTTTTCTAAAGTTCTTTGGCAAGAAGAATCGAATTCTTCAAACCAGAGCTTTTCTTTTGAAAGTAAGCCTTCTAACATCTAAAGGAGGTTCATTGGAGTTGATCCAAACATCTGGATCACTTCTGTAAGTGGGGGAACACCATTGTTGCTTTCATTTTGAAGCTCGTGCAGTTGGAGGTCCATAGAGCAATTCAGAAGGTGTCAAGCAAGTCCAAGCATCCAAACAGGTTCCTTAGGGTGTGGTGAAGCTATCCAGATGGTCGCAGCTCATCTGTAAGTTCAGAATCCTCAACCTCCATGTTCACTTGAAGCTCAAATTGAAGGAGTAAAGCAGGACAATTCTGAAGCATTCAAGTTACAATAAGCATTCGGTTAGCATCACTGAGTCCCCAGGAAGCTTTTAGGATCATTCAGCCATAGCCAGAAGTTCTCCACCAAAGCCATCGACCTCCATTTTCAAAGGTATCTTTTTAAACTATAACACTCATATTTAAGTGTTCTTCTTGATATATCTCAACACCATTTCATTCAGCATCATCAGAGGATTGAAAACCCTCTATCATCATCGATTTATCTTACAGTATAGCCATTTAATTTCATTTTCAATTTTTAGGGTTCTTCACGTCTTTTATATAATTCGTTAGTTATAGTTAATTATAGCTTATGTTAGTTACATATTTGAAACCGTGAGAGAATTTAGAAAAAGTTTGATGTTTACATCTTTGAAAATGGTTGAGAATTGAGAGAGTTCAGAAATTCAAAAATGTTTGAGTTGGAGGTTGAAGAAGAAGATGGTGATGGCGCCATTCTTTTGAATATCAAGGTTTATGTTTAAAATATATTTAGTTGAATCCGTTTACTAAATGAATTCATCGTTTGCCCTAGTGGCCTCACATGCGCTCTTAGTCTCCTCATGCCTCTAGTCTGGGGTTCGAATCCCCCTCGCCCCAGACTTTTTGATTCTTTTATTTTTTCAAACATTTCTAACTCATTTTAAAACAAAACCAACTGCGCGCGTGTTATAGTCACCAACTGAGGCTTGGCCCAGTGGTATTATTCTGAACATGTGACCATAAGGGCGTGGGTTCAAGCCTTGGTGGAGACAAACCTTATTTTTTATCACTAATTTCTTTTATTTTCTTCACAATTTCACACAATTAATTCATCTATCAAATTAAGTCATTTTCACTTCATTTTTCACACACTTCTTGTTTAATATATCTATTTTGAGAATATACCAAAAATATCATGAAAAGATATATTATTTTAAATATGTTTTAATTAGGTTAAAAATCATATATCTCTAAGTGTGTTTTAATACTTAAAAAATATATTCTTTTTACTTGATTCTCAAAATCCAATCTCTTATAAATATCTTTGTGATAAAACCCTAAATATTTAGGTTTTTTATAAATAGATTTCCTCTTTACTTTAATTAAGTTGATTTTTTTTAAAACTATTTTCAATCTCCGATCAAACGGACGATCCTGGTTTTCAAACAACAAACCTTGTATCTCCTCGACTGTTTCTCATAAATAGTAATTCATTTTCAATGGGCCTCTAATAGAGTGTAAGTCCCAGCACCTTTTTCTTTTCTTAGTTTGTTTTCAAAAACTGTATTTACAAAATCTTCTTTCTGTTTTCAACAACATTCTTCTGGTATTTGAAGGGCATTATTCCCGGTGAAACTCTTCAGATACCTATGTGACCTATGTCCATCTTCACTTCTTCTGTTTTCAAAAACCTTTAACTGTTTATCATAAATCTTCAACTGTTGCCAATAAACAACCAAACTGCTGGTGAGGCTTTGTATATACTTCTTCAAAGGCCTCCACTCCATCCAGGTTAGGCTTTACAAGTTTTCAATTTACAGTCTTTATTTAAATTACTGTCAAATATAAACTGTTTATATATTAGGACTACGTCTGAGTGTAAACCTTAGGACAGTTAAACTATATATATATATTATAGGACTATGGCCTAGGATTGAGAATGTCTTCCCGGTGAAGGCTCTTTCCTAATTAGAGATCTTTAGTTCAAACCCTCAAGATGAATTATTCCCGGTGAAACATCTTGAAAAAAGCCTTAGAACCCAAAACTAGGACACATCCACCCAAGAGGAATTATTCCCAGTGAAACCCCTTACCCATTTGCTTAAAGCCAAAATAAGTTCAAAACCACATAGCTTTCTCTTGTGCTATAACAAGGACCCTCGATGACCCTCGATTAGCCTCCTCTTGGGCTTTGTACAAGGACCCACATGCTTCTTAAAAGCATTCCCAGCTTCCTCTTGAGCTTGTATACAAGGACCCATCAGGTTTCTTATAAACATAGGAACAGGTCTTTAGTCACCTTTTAGCCTACCCTGGTGAGTTTCTTCTATTCTTGAAACCAGACTTTTAAACAAGCTAAGAATGTCTCAATCTCAGTATTGAGCACACCTTTTGGAATGAGAGACATGGACAGTTTCTGTCACCCTTATCTTCCATAATTTTCCTTAGCAGAGTCTAGGATCCATATTTGTTTATTTTCAGTCAGCGTCAGCCTTAATCTTGGGCTTTAAACAAGAAGTCTCAACTAGATAATCCTTCTTCCATTATTCATAAATTCCCTGGAAAGGGTTAGCCTCCATTAATTCTTTCATTTTAATAAAATTCCCTGGAAAGGGTTAGCTTCCAAAAATTAAGCTCTTTAAAAAGATAATCTCACCAGTCTCAGTCAGTAAAAGACAAATTCCCCAGTAGAGTCTACTTTAGGTCAACCACTCAAACAAGTCACCAGTAGAGTCAATCTTCAAACCTGGGTCTTTTATCAATTCCTGTTAACAAAAGCATAATTCCTCAGTAGGGTCAACCTTTAAGATAATCCTCAACAGAGTCAAAATCCCCTCTGAGTCAAAGATCCCACACTGGTGGATCTTTCCCTTTTCTTTAAAAGGTCATCCTGAACCTTGGGCTTTGTACAAGGCACATACTTCCCCTTAGATTCAAAACCCTTATAGGTATTCCCCTAGAGAGTCAGCCACAACCTTGGGCTTTGTACAAGGCAGATAATAGAGTCTCCCCAGTAAGTCTTTCACCTTCAAGTAGCCACAACCTTGGGCTTTGTACAAGGCATATAAACCATATTCCCTGTGTCAATAGATTTCTAACCTTTAGGATCTTTTCCCCATAGAGTCAGTCCATATTCAGTTTCTCTAAGAGTCCGCCACAACCTTGGGCTTTGTACAAGGCAGAAAACAATGTCTTCCTTGGTAAGAGTCAGCCACAACCTTGGGCTTCATACAAGCCAGAAAATAATATACTCCCTAAGTAGAGTCAGCCACAATTCTGGGCTTTGTATAGAACACCAAATAAAATCAATCAAAAATCCTCAAGCTTGGGCCTCATACAAGCCAGCTAAAAATCAAATCTTTCAAACAGTAGATAGACATAGCTTATCTCTATAGAGAGATATTTCTCCTATCTCACCACAATCAAACAAACAAACATTTCAATTTCAATTTCAATTTCAAACATTCTCCCATTTAGGACTTTGAAAGGCATGCTCTGAGGAAAACAAACCCAGACTTGTACAACTTTCCCTAATTTGGTCAAGAATCTTTCATTCAATAGACACGTGACTGTCATACTTGATCAACCAAGTAGGCTCCCTCTCTTAATGAAACAAATTTCATCTTTTCTGTCACTTTAAGAATGTTTGTGGTGGAATAGTAGAAATACCCCTCTGTAAAGATGATTTCATGCCTCTTTACTGTAAACAAAGATTTAATATAAGCTTCAACCTTGAGCTTCAAGAAAGACACCAAATATCATTAATTTCTCTAATTAGTTCTCCGAACTACAAAAATAGTCAGTTTGTCTGTCTTCTTTTTAATTCAATTCAGTTCCTTCCTAACACAAAGGAGAAACTTTCCTAATCATTCAGCAACAAACACAAACACATAGACACAAAGAAGGTTCCCGTAAAGTACTACGGATATGTAGGGTGCTTAAACTCTTCCCTATGTATAACTGACCTCCCGGACTCCAGAATTTCTAGTCTAGGTGAATCCCCACACTTAGAAAACTCCTAGGGTTTATTTGAGATCTTTTTCCCCTTTCCTCCTCGTAGGATAATTAAAAAGTTTGTGTGATATCGTAGGAAGAACTGAAATAAAATTCATCCAGCCACGGGCGCATTTTCCTTCCAAATTCCGCGTGAAGGGTCTAGCATGCCGTCCTCCCAAGTGAAACGGGGAGGTAAAAAAAATGACACCACATACTGGATGATACATTGAAATCAATCCTTAGTATATATTTACATAAAGTTAGCCAAAATAATTGAAATAAGCAAACTACTTAACAACATATTGTAGTTAAATACTAACTGAACAAGAATTTTGTATTGTTTTAACTAGGTGAGAGTCAAGCTAGATCATTATTCAACAACACTATTTCATCATTTGGGCTAGAACTGCCGGCTACTTGAGGTTGGATTTCTTTCACATCCTTGAGACTTTGTAAACATTGGAGCACAAATTCCATTGTCGGTCTCATATAACCGGAACTTTGGAGACAAGAATGTGCTAACTCGGCAACCCCAATAATCATTTGTTTTACCATGGAATCTGTATCAAAACCGAGGGTATGATCCACAATATCATGCAAAGTGTGATCTTGAATTTTTTAATAGCTATGTCATACAGATTGACACCATCATCCTTTCTGTTGCGATCATAAGCACACAAAGATGTTATGAGTTCAATCAACACCACTCCAAAATTGAACACATCACTTTTGTAAGTAAGTGCATTAGTTCGATTGTCCTCAGGATCTACATAGCCTGATGTCCGTTGTGGAATTGTTAAAACATGACTTTGATCTTTAGGAAAGTGGCGCGAAAGTCCAAAATCAGCTACTTTAACATGGTATTCTGCATCTAAGAGAATATTACTTGTTTTAATATCCCTATGAATGATATGAGAAGCACGAAGATGGTTCAATGCATCTGCTGTCTCCACGGAAATCCTCATCCTAATGTTCCAAGGAAGTTTATTAGGTGTTTCTTTGTCACCATGAAGATGATTACTCAAAGATCCATTAGGAACATACTCGTAGGCAACCAAAGCACGACGACTTTTGAGTGATGTTCAACCATATAATAAGATGAGATTACGATGAAAAGTTCTTGCTAGTATATTTATTTCGTTAAGAAATTGTTGTTCATTATTGACGCCGTATTTAAAAAGCCTTTTCACTGCCACTTCACGCCCATCTGGTAGTTTTCCTAAAAATAATCAAATGATAGAAAAAATTTGTTAAGATTATTAAAAGTTAAAAAAAGGTAATAGATGCAGTAAACAAAATAGACTCAATTTCTTGCATTCAAGGTTTCCCACAGTCATTGCAACCATTTTATATAAATTGTTGGATATACACCAAACAACTAATATCACAAGTTGTCCATTTGAGATTTTGAAGTCTTAGCCATTTGATCATGATCAATGGCTGAAATCAGCGATTGCAATGACTGTTGACCTTAAGGACTATATTTTGACTATAAAAGTGTTATCTGTTACCATAAAATACTTTGCATTGCCTCCATTTCCTAGTTTTTTGTCAAAGTGGTTTGTCGCCTTGTAAAGATCTTTATAGATGAAGTGTTCGACTCCGAAGTTTTGACTTTTACGAATGCGTTGACTATCAAGTCTAAAAGGTTGTTAGGAGAGGTTACGAGAGTGTATATTATAGCGCTTATAAAAGTATATGGATGTGATGACAGCGAGTGTTGCCAACAAAGTTGAAATAACACCTTCCATAAAACATAGGAAGTGTAAGTAATTATATTTTATATATAAAATATCTACATGTAAAAAAAATGAAATATATTAAGGAGAGTAGAATTTATTACCAATGATGATTTTCTTTTTCAAATTCCATGTTCCTGCAACAATTAGTTATAAAAGCAAATATGAGTTAGAGTTGTGATGATTTAAAGAGAATATTGAGTATTCAAATAGAATATTTTACTTCATGGAGCTTTTGAGGCGGAAGATCTCTTCGAGAGACACATAAATGAATTTTCTACTCATTTGTATCCACATCTCCCTCCATATTTTGTACAAGCACGACACTTGTCTTCCCCAACACCGTTCCATCTCACCTCAAATCCTTGGACTAAAATACCCTCCATGGCGCGTGATTTGTTTAGCAAAGAGTTCTTTTTTCCAGGTACTGTGATACTATGTTTGCAGTTCACCGCATTAAAATCAGTCAATTTAGAACATGAAACTACGTATGTACTATGAAATTTTCCGTCGATATAACAACCAATTACTTCAAAAGGAATTTGAAACGAGGGAGTAAAGTATGAATTTGGAAGATCACCACACTCATACAATATAATATACATTTCATTGTTGGAAGTGTAATGGAAGAAATGAGAATCTATTTCCACATTACTATAATGTTTGGGACAAGAAAACTCATTTCCAGGAAGAAAACTCCATAAATCGTCTCTTGCAATCCTCAAAACTTGAGAGGATTGATTTATATGAAGGATGTAAAATTTTTTAGACATCATTTCCATAGTCAATCTAAAACGAATGAAAACTCTAACATCCAAACATAAAATAAGAGCATCTTATACCAGCACCATTCCTTTTCAAAGGACAAAACAAAATGTTTATTAAGAAATTTCGGACTCAGATTTTCTTATAATGTTTGTATGTTCGACAAGTGGTGGAAAAAATGGTTTAAAGTATAGTATTATTGTAGAAAATTTCTTCACCCACCTCCTAACCTTCTTCCCCACCCCTGGTAAATTTACCACACTACCCTTTGTTTCGGAAGTTCATTTCCGAAAAGGTACTTTTTTTGTAAAAAAAAGGTGTTTTCGGAAATGTATCTCCGAAAACGTGTTTTTTTTAATATAAAATATTGATTTCAAAGATGCATCTCCGAAATAAAGTTACTTTTCAGAAAATGTGGTGTTTTCGGAAGTTCATCTCCGAACGCACCCCCCTTGAGGGAATTCAGAAATAAACCTTCGAATTTATGTCTGGACAGAAGAAAAATGAAAAACAACAACGATTCGCTTTATTTAATCGGGTGAAGATTACAACGATAATATTACTGAAAATTAAAGTTACATATTGTTGAACACGGGTAGGTGGGGATGAGTCAACATTTTGATAACGTCGTCCGCCGATCTTTGAAGTTTCGTGTCCAACTCGATCGGGCCTTTCGAAGAAAATCGGTCGAACGTTGTCCACAAAACCGCTAAATCTTCGTCGTTCTTGATCTCAAAAGGTGTGAACTTAATGCCTCCCTCGTTGTTAAGGGATGGCGAGCGGTACTCGAGCTTGACAACCTTTTGATTCTCGGGATAGTGCAAAAGCGTGTTAAGCGACGGTATCAACTCCGCAAACAGCGTGTCGTGCGAGAAGCGAAATTGGAACGGCATCGGGTAGCCGGTTTCAAAGTACACGAATGCTAGGTGGGGGTAGGTTTGTGTCATTTGTGTTTTGTGGTGTGAAGAGGATGAAGAAGAGTGTGTAGTATTTATAGACTTATTGGAGCATTGATGGCCCAACAAACCTTATCTTGCCTCAGGGGACTTTTCGGAAATGAACTTCCGAAAATAGGAGGCAGAGATGTATATTTCGGAAGTTCATTTCCGAATTATGCAGAAACAGACATAAATTTTGCATTTTGTTGATTGCTTAGTGTGTTGTGTAAATTGAACAAATGGAAGGTACATTAAACATATATTAGACAAAGATGACATAAAACATACTTATATTATATATGTATTGAATCAGTCCGATTTTACATGATAAACAACAATACATACAAAAATGGTCATTACAAACCAAAAACGATCCGGAACAAACTAAAATTCACCGAACCAATCGGTGGATCCTAAGTCCAAAATAGGCATGTTCTTCGACCGCTCTCTATTTTGCTCGCGATCTTGGCTCATGATTTCTTCAAACTCCGCCATTCTTGAAACGAACGGATCCGGCCAAGTCTCCGCCTCATTTGAATGATGTGCCGTCCATTGACAAGAAGTAGTCGGTATAGGACACCCCGGTTTCAAAAACACTTGGACGAAGTGCCGCGGTCGTAGATACCCGATGCATATGATCCGGCCCGACGAGTCCAATGGCGGTCGACTATGAAGTGGAAAGAAAGTCTCACTTAATCCAAACCTCGTCAAATCGACGCATACAATATCATATGCACTTGCTATTAGATGACCCATATCGGGGAATGACATCCACTTCGAGACCGGAGCGATACCGGTAAGTGATGGAACAAGTGAATCATGAATTTGTTAGAACAAGATTTGTTCTAATCAATATTCTTAGTTTTGATGATAACAAGGATATGAATTTTGTTTGAGATAATGTGGTACTCTAATACATTGCAATTTCCCTTTCAGGAAATATATAAAGAGTATGCATAAATCAGCGCTCAGAAGCTTTGTCTCAGAAGGTTCAGCATGCAACATCAGAACATGGTCTGGCAAGACATCAGAAGATGGTCAAGGCAGAATCAGAACATGGGTCCATGGAAGCATCAGAAGAACTTGAGATCAGAAGCAGAAGCACTGAAGTTCTCATGGTATCACGCTCAGAAGCACTTCAAGGTCAGAAGACAAGAAGATGCTATGCACCAAGCTGTTTGACTCTGATGATATTCAAACATTGTATACACAAACATCATATCAGAAGAAAGTACAGGTGGCAGGCTACGCTGACTGACAAAAGGAACGTTGGAAGCTATTAAAGGCAACGTCAGTAGACACAGCGTGAACAAGGCTCGAGGTAGTTGACAAAAGCGTGAAACATTAAATGCTGTACGGAATACGCAAAGCATTAAATGCTCCCAACGGTCATCTTCTCAAGTCCCTATAAATATGAAGTTCTGATGAGAAGCAAGGTTACCCATCCTGAACGAACTTATTCTGAAAAACTTGCTGAAACGCTGTTCAACTCAAAGCTCAGAAACTTCATCTTCATCAAAGCTCACTACATTGCTGTTGTAATATATTAGTGAGATTAAGCTTAAACGTTAAGAGAAATATCACTGTTATGATTATAGCTTTTCAGAAGCATTTGTAATACTCTTAGAATTGATTACATTAATTTGTAAGTAACTAGAGTGATCAAGTGTTGATCAGGATACTCTAGGATGTCTTAGCTTGTGTCTAAGCAGTTGTAATTAGAGTGATCACGTGGTGGTCAGGATACTCTAAGAAAGTCTTAGCTTGTGTCTAAGAATTTGTTCCTAGAGTGATCAGGTTGTGATTAGGATACTCTAGAAGACTTAGTCGTGGGCTAAGTGGAAAACCATTGTAATCTGTTGCGATTAGTGGATTTAATCCTCAGGTGAGGTAAATCACTATGTGGGGGTGGACTGGAGTAGTTTAGTTAACAACGAACCAGGATAAAAATAACTGTGCAAATTGTTTTTATCGTTCAAGTTTTTAAGACTACACTTATTCAAACCCCCCCTTTCTAAGTGTTTTTTCTATCCTTCAATTGGTATCAGAGCGCCGGTTCTAAGGTGCAAGCACTTAACCGTGTTTAGAAAAGATTCAAGAAGAGAAAAACGCTTCAGTAAAAGATGGCTGGTGAAATTTCAACAAATACATCTGCATCTACATCTGGCTCTGCTGAGCAATACAATGGTAACAATGGTTATACTAGACCACAAGTATTTGATGGTGAAAACTTTGAATACTGGAAAGATAAACTGGAAAGTTACTTTCTTGGTCTAGATGGTGAATTATGGGATCTTCTAATGGATGGTTACAAACATCCAGTGAAAGCCAGTGGCGTAAGGCTTACAAGGCAAGAAATGGATGATGATCAGAAGAAGCTTTTCAAGAATCATCATAAATGTAGGACTGTTTTGCTGAATGCTATCTCTCATGCTGAGTATGAGAAGATATCTAACAGGGAAACTGCCCATGATATATATGAGTCATTGAAAATGATCCATGAGGGAAATGCTCAAGTCAAGGAGACTAAAGCTCTTGCTCTAATCTAGAAATATGAAGCCTTCAAGATGGAGGACAATGAAGATATTGAGAAGATGTTCTCAAGATTTCAAACTCTAACTGCTGGATTGAGAGTTCTGGATAAAAGCTACACCAAGGCTGATCATGTAAAGAAGATCATCAGAAGCTTACCCAGAAGATGGGGTCCAATGGTGACTGCATTCAAGATTGCCAAGAATCTGAATGAAGTTTCGTTGGAAGAGCTTATCAGTGCCTTGAGAAGCCATGAACTAGAGCTGGATGCAAACGAGCCTTAGAAGAAAGGTAAGTCTATTGCATTAAAATCTAATGTTAAAAAACGCACTAACGCTTTTCAGGCTAGAGAAGAAGATCCTGAAGAATCAGAATCTGAAGAAGAAGATGAACTGTCCATGATCTCCAGAAGGGTAAACCAACTCTGGAAGAGCAAGCAAAGGAAGTTCAGAGGCTTCAGAAGTTCAAAGAGATTTGAACGAGGAGAATCTTCCGGTGACAGAAGATCTGACAAGAAGAAGGCTGTCTACTATGAGTGCAATGAGCCTGGACATTACAAGAACGAGTGTCCAAAACTTCAGAAGGAGAATCCCAAGAAGAAGTTTCATAAGAAGAAAGGTCTTATAGCAACATGGGATGATTCTGAATCAGAATCAGAATCAGACTCTGGAGAAGAGCAAGCCAACTTCGCGCTGATGGCTACAGAAGATGATGGATCAGAATCTACATCAGAATCAGATTCTGAAGAGGTACTTTCTGAACTATCTAGAGAAGAGTTAGTTTCCAGTTTAACAGAACTTCTGGAACTCAAGGCTCATCTTAGTATCAAATACAAAAAGCTGAAAAAGCAGTTTGAATTTGAAACTAAGAAGCTGGAATTGGAAAATTCTGAACTGAAGGAAAAAGTTTTAAATCTATCCAAAGATAGTGGATCTCCTTCTGAAACAGAAAAATCCATTCCTAGCATGAATCATATTCTGAAAGAATATGACTCGAGCTTCAGAAAGTTCTTATCTAGAAGTATTGGCAGAAGTCATCTTGCTTCTATGATATATGATGTTTCTGGGAAACAGAAGGTTTGGTTTTGGCTATGAGGGTGATACCTCACATAAATTTGAACCTGTTGATGATCTGAAGATCACATACAAGCCATTGTATGATCAGTTCAAATATGGCCATGCACATGATATTAGGCTCACTTCACATGCACAGAAGTTTAACACTGTTCACACCAAGAAGCTTGTGATACATCCTAAGAAATATCATGCTGACAAACCTAAAGAATATCATGTTGTTCCTCCTGTTAAATATTCTGCTAAACCCAAGTTCAATCAGAACTTGAGGAGAACTAACAAGAAAGGACCCAAGAAATTGTGGGTACCTAAGGAGAAGATAATTTCTGTTGCAGATATCCTTGGCGGCAAAGAGGACAAAAAGCAAAATGTCATGGTACCTGGACTCTGGGTGCTCGCGACACATGACAGGAAGAAGATCTACATTCCAAGACCTGGTGCTTAAGCCAGGTGGAGAAGTCAAGTTTAGAGGAGATCAGAAGGGCAAAATCATTGGTTCTGGAACCATAAGCCTTTGTAACTCTCCTTCCATAACTAATGTACTTCTTGTAGAAGGATTAACGTATAACTTATTGTCCATAAGTCAATTAAGTGACAATGGTAATGATATAATCTTCAATTAAAAGTCTTGCAAGGCTGTAAGTCAGAAGGATGGCTCAATCCTATTTACAGGCAAGAGAAAGAACAACATTTATAAGATTGATCTTTCTGATCTTGAGAAGCAGAAGGTGACTTGTCTTATGTCTGTTTCTGAGGAGCAATGGGTCTGGCACAGAAGATTAGGACATGCTAGTTTGAGAAAGATTTCTCAGATTAACAAACTAAATCTGGTCAGAGGACTCCCAAATCTGAAATACAAATCAGATGCTCTTTGTGAAGTATGTCAGAAGGGCAAGTTCTCCAGACCTGCATTCAAGTCTAAGAATGTTGTTTCTTCCTCAAGGCCGTTAGAACTCTTGCACATTGATCTGTTTGGCCCAGTCAAAACAGCATCTGTCAGAGGGAAGAAATATGGATTAGTCATTGTAGATGATTATAGCCGCTGGACATGGGTAAAGTTCTTGAAACACAAGGATGAGTCTCATTCAGTGTTCTTTGAATTGTGCACTCAGATCCAATCTGAGAAAGAGTGCAAAATCATAAAGGTCAGAAGTGATCATGGTGGCGAATTTGAGAACATATTCTTTGAGGAGTTCTTCAAAGAAAATGGTATTGCCCATGATTTCTCTTGTCCTAGAAATCCACAGCAAAATGGAGTTGTAGAGCGAAAGAATAGGACTCTACAAGAAATGGCCAGAACCATGATCAATGAAACCAATATGGCTAAGCATTTCTGGGCAGAAGCAATAAACACTGCGTGTTATATTCAGAATAGAATCTCTATCAGACCTATTCTAAATAAGACTCCTTATGAATTGTGGAAGAACAGAAAGCCCAACATTTCATATTTCCATCCTTTTGGATGTGTATGTTTTATTCTGAATACTAAAGATCATCTTGGTAAGTTTGATTCTAAAGTACAAAAGTGTTTCCTTCTTGGATATTCTGAACGCTCTAAAGGCTACAGAGTATACAATACTGAAACATTGATTGTAGAAGAATCAATCAATATCAGGTTTGATGATAAGCTTGGTCTTGAAAAACCAAAACAGTTTGAGAATTTTGTAGATTTTGATATTGATATATCATAAGCAGTAGAACCAAGAAGCAAAGCTGCATAAGCTGATAGTCTCAGAAGCAATGGATCAGAAGATCAAGTTGCTGCATCTTTAGAGAATCTTAGGATTTCTGAAGAGCCAATAGTCAGAAGATCACCTAGACTTGCATCAGCTCATTCAGAAGATGTGATCCTTGGAAAGAAAGATTATCCCATCAGAACAAGGGCATTCCTTAAGAACAATGCAGAATGTCAATTAGGTCTTGTTTCTTTGATCGAGCCAACTTCTGTTGATCAAGCTCTAGAAGATCCAGACTGGATAATTGCCATGCAAGAAGAACTCAATCAGTTTACAAGGAATGATGTATGGGACTTGGTTCCTAGACCAAAAGGATTTAACATCATTGGCACTAAGTGGGTATTCAGAAACAAGCTAAGCGAGAAGGGAGAAGTGGTAAGAAACAAAGCCAGACTGGTTGCTCAAGGTTATAATCAGCAAGAAGGGATTGACTACACATAAACCTTTGCACTAGTGGCCAGGTTAGAATCTATTCGTCTATTAATTTCTTTTGCCACTCAACATAACATCACTCTTTATCAGATGGATGTCAAGAGTGCCTTCTTAAATGGTTATATAGATGAAGAAGTTTATGTCCATCAACCTCCTGGTTTTGAAGACTCCAAGTCTCCAAATCATGTTTTTAAATTAAAGAAATCATTATACGGATGGAAGCAAGCTCCGAGAGCTTGGTATGAACGTTTAAGTTCTTTCCTTCTGGAAAATGGTTTCACTAGAGGAAAAGTGGACACTACTCTCTTTTGTAAAACCTTTAAAAAGGATATTTTAATATGTCAAATATATGTTGATGATATCATCTTTGGAACATCTAATGCTACACTTGGAAAGGAGTTTGCTGAATCTATGCAGGCTGAATTTGAAATAAGCATGATGGGAGAACTCAAGTATTTCCTTGGGATTCAAATCAACCAAACTTCTGATGGAACCTATGTTCATCAAACGAAGTATGTGAAAGAACTTCTGAAGAAGTTTAATCTTTTTGAAAGCAAAGAAGCCAAAACTCCTATGCATCCAACATGTGTCCTAGGTAAGGATGAGGTAAGTAAGAAGGTAGATCAGAAGTTGTACAGAGGTATGATTGGATCTCTTCTATACCTAACTGCTTCTAGACCTGACATTCTCTTCAGTGATTGTTTGTGTGCTAGATTCTAATCAGATCCGAGAGAATCTCATTTAACTGCGGTTAAGAGAATTCTGAGGTATCTGAAAGGTACTACTAATGTTGGTTTAGTTTACAGAAGATCCAAAGATTACAACTTAGTAGGATTCTGTGATGCTGACTATGCTGGAGATAGAATAGAAAGGAAGAGCACTTCTGGAAGTTGTCAATTTCTTGGAAGTCATCTGATCTCATGGTACAGCAAGAAGCAAGCTACAATTGCCCTCTCAACAACAGAAGCAAAATATGTTGTTGCTGCTGGTTGTAGCACACAAATGCTCTGGATGAGAAGTCAGCTAGAAGATTATCAGATATATGAGAGTAACATTCCTATTTTCTGTGATAATACTTCTGCTATATGTTTATCTAAGAATCCTATCTTACATTCAAAAGCTAAACATATAGAGATTAAACATCATTTCATAAGGGACTATGTTCAGAAGGGTGTTATATCTTTAAACTTTGTGGATACAGACCATCAATGGGCTGATATCTTTACAAAACCCCTTGCTGGAGATAGGTTTAAGTTCATTCTGAAGAATATCAGTATGGATTTATGCCCAGAATGAGAAGATGAGAAGATCTTATGTATGAGTATCTTCTGAAATGAGATTGGAGTAGTCTTTTATAAGAAGTTCTGATTGTGATCAATTAGAAGTAGTGATTCTGTTATTACTAACGTTTCATTGTCTAAGTTGACTCAGAATCTCTTTAAAAGTAAAACAGCTGTAACTGGCTATCTAGATGGTAAACACGTGTTCATTATTTCTGGACAAGCGTGCGTGCAGTTGAGGGGACGCCTACTTAGGTAACTGTGCTAATCACTTCTTTTGTCATTATTATCTCTCCACACGTCACGTAACATTAAATGCCATTCATCATTTCAGTTTCTTTTTATACTCCTCAAACGTTTCTTTTCCCTCTATTTATTTCTCTCTCTCTCTCTCTCTCTTTATCTGCATTTTGCATAAACCCTAGTTTATTCATCTTCAACCTAGCATTCACCATGAATCCGTCTTCAAGTTCCTCTCAAGAGGTTTCTCCACTGAAAACTCGCTACATTCATTCATCAGAAATGGATGTTTTGTGTAAGTCTTCTGTGGACTCTGATGACTTGGGTGTTTATGGTTTCAAACCAAAAACGAAGACGAAGGCTCAAGGGTGGTCGATTTATTTGAATAGAACGGTTGGAAGGGTTGTCTGGTTCCAGGTTGAGAAACAAATCTCGGGAATCGCTGACATTGATTTCAAGACAGATCTCTCAAGATTCCAAGAAGTCTCAAGTCAGATCTCTTCTGTGATGCTGTCCCTGTTGGCAGAAATTCTGGTGCTTCTTCTTCTGGTGTACCCTCAGCTCTGATGGAGACCTTGGAAGCTCTGCATCAGAATCAAGCTATGCTGGCTTCTCGTTTGGACGCGCAAGAAGCAGCCAACGCTGAGTTTCGCTCCTTCATGGCAAGGCAAACTGAGAGCACTGACGGGGTTCATGACATTCTGGCGCAGATTTTGTCTAAGCTAGGGTCTTAGTCTTTGGTCTTTGTAGTTTTCTTTGCTTGATTGCATCTGCTTGTTTTGCATACCTCTTTTGTAATTCTGTTTGTTTAATCAATGAAAAGTTTAATTCTGTTTCTTTCCTTTGTCATTTTCTACATCTGAATCTTTTATATTCTTTTTGATGTTATGACAAAAAGGGGGAGAAAATATATGATAAATGATTTGATTAAATATTATCAGTTACCGGGTAAAAAGGCCCCACATTACTAACAGAACTTGCAAAGTTCTATGCTTTAAACTGTGTTGCTGCAGGAATTGAAGATTAAAGATCAACATGAAAAGCAACAAGATGAATCAAGTTCTTGGATTCTTGAAGCAAGCTGAGTGCTATGAAGCTTCAGAATCAGAATCAGAAGCAAGAAGGAAGAATGTTCAGATATTCTGATGATAGAGTATGATCTGAAACATTATGTCTATTTGTTCTGATACATTCTATATGGCTCTGATACATATTATGTGTTTTGAAACATATTCTATGTTCTGACTCATTCATGGTGACTTTTGTCGTTTAGTTTTGTTCTGTAACATTTCAGGATGTAGAGATGCTCTGATGATGCTCTGGTACATTCAACAATGTTCTGATACAATCTAGCATGAAGTGATGAAAGAAGAAATTCAAGCTCTGAAGCTGTCCCAATGGAAGCAAGAATCAGAAGCTGTGGATGTTCTGAAGATCTAAAGAAATTCAAATTCTGAAGCTGTCCGATGGAAGCAGAAGTCAGAAGCTGTGAATGTTCTGAAGATCAAAGAAATTCAAGTTCTGAAGCTGTCCGATGGAAGCAGAAATCAGAAGCTGTGAATGTTCTGAGGATCTAAAGAAATTCAATGTTCTGAAGCTGTCCTATGGAAGCAGAAATCAGAAGTCATGAATGTTCTGAAAATCAAGCATTGTGAACGTCTCTACTGAAATACTCAGGGAAGTCTTTTATTTATAAAATTCTTCTAGTATTAATTTCAGGGGGAGATTATTCATCTCAGGGGGAGATTGTTAATCTCAGGGGGAGACTGTCATACCCTAATTTTTGACCCCCCTGAGATGACATATCTTCAGGATTTTCATCAAGTCAAAGTAAGTACCCAGGGCAGTCTGGCATTCAATCGAGGGTGTTCAAAGACAAGAAAATTCAGGCAAAGGATCAATCAATAGAGGGATTAGTCTCTAATACAATCATAAGACTCAAAAGCCTCATTATTACACCTATGATTGATTAAGACACCCAGTCATCTAAGTACAGGATTACTCAGATCAACAGACTAGGGTTTGGAGCCTATCAAGGACTAAAATCAGGGATCACATTTGGGAAGCCCTAAAAGACCTCAGGGGATCATTCAAAGACATCAATCATCTTCAAATATCTCATATTACAAGATCCACTGGACATCACACTTCAATTCAAAGTCTACAGTCATTATTTTCACATGGTCGACAAATTAGGGTTTTGACCTAATTCACCAAGATAGTTGACTTTTTAATCAGGGCATGAATCCAAGACTCAAGACATGATTCAAGAATCTTTACTACCTCAATATAATCCATTTACATTATTCATTTGAGGAGAAGATCTTGTTTCTACACAAAAAGCCCAAAAATTCACTTTGTCAGGAAAAGTCAACTGTACAGATTCATCATTGACTTTTAAGGTTTTTGGTCAAAAAATGACTTTCAAAGATCAATATCATCAATATATGGATGTCAAAGTCATTTGACCAAAGAAATTCAAAGAAATTCATCAAGGAACAAAAAGTCGGGAATTAGGGTTTTTTAAGGCATGGTGAGAACTCAAAATTTCACCTACACAACTCAAAAAACTTCCAACATGAAAGTTGTAGATCTTGCAAAATAAAACAACATCTTACAAAGGAACTTTTTTCAAAAGATCAATCATTTATGAAGTTTTGGAAATTTTGAAGTTTAGGTCATAAACACTTAGAAATTTTTCTAAGTGTTTTAATCTAGTTTTCATCCAACTTTGGGCTCATTTTTCACAAATTTCCCAAATGATTCTGAAGAAGACATAAACTAATGATTTGAAGTAGATGTTTAGGGCTTTCCAAATTGTGTTCAACCTTCTCCAAATTCAATTTGAGCTAGGAGTTATGCTTGTTCAAAGTTGGCCTCATGAAGTAAAATTATAGGTCATGTACAATTTGAAACTTTGCAATTTTGTGCATTTTGCTTCACTAAGTGATGCTACACGACCTCTAATGCATCTGAAACCATACCATACATCAATTTCCATCATTGCATGAGGATTAGAGAAGATTCCCAAAAACAAAGGCATGTGATTATGTAATGATTGCATTTTTGAATTTATGACAAATTGGTGATTCATCAAAGGAATCTTCTCCCAACCAATTGGAGCTCATTTCTGCAGCCATTTGGTCCCCTAAGATCAAGCAAAACCGAGGGCTAGGGAGTGGTATCAAAGAGCTCATCATTGCACTTGGAATATTCTTTGAATTCCTTCATGGCTAAGAAACCAAACTCACTACACTAAGCAAGCTTACTATGATCAATTGCTCTGAACCAATTGCCTATAAATAGAGGCCTCATTCTCATTCAAAAAACACACCAAAGCAACAGAATTCTTGCTTTCTCTTTTCTTTCTTCATACTTAGTTTTTTCAAAGGTCCTTTGGCAAGAAGACTCGGATTCTTCAAACCAAAGCTCTCTCTTTGAAAATAAGTATTCAAACACATTGAGGGAGGCATTTGGAGGTGATCCAAACCTCTGGAACACTGCTGGGCGTGGAGAATCATCATCTCCACCTCTCATTTGGAGCACTTGCAGTTGGAGGACCACAGAACAATTCAGGAGGTTTCAAGCCAAGCCAATCATCCAGGCACACTCCTCAGGTCATAGTGAAGCTAACCAGATGGCTGCAGCTCATCTGTAACTCCAAATTCAACAACCTCCATGTTCACTTGAAGCTGAAATCGAGGGAGGTCCATAGAACAATTCAGAAGGATTCAGGCTACAATAAGCATCCAGTTAGCATCATTGAGTCTCAGGGAAGCTATTGAGATCATTCATTCAAGCCCAGGTGGTCTCTATCATCCTCACGACCTCCATTTTCAGAGGTAAGTTTCTGAACCTCACTTCTCTAATTTAAGTACTCTTTGTGAAATAGCTCGATTCTATCTTGTTCAGCATCATCAGAGGATTGAAAACCCTCTATCATCATCCATTTATCTTTCAGTATAGTCATTTAATTTGATTTTGAAATTTTAGGGTTCTTCACGATTTCTGGTAAATTAGTTAGATGTAGTTAATATTAATCCATGTTAGTTGCATATTTAGAATCGTGAGTGAATTTAGAGCAAGTTTCATGTTTACATCATTGCAAATGGTTGAGAGTTGAGAGAGTTCAGAAATTTGAATTGATGGAGCTTGAGGTTGAAGACGAAGATGGAGGGTGGCGCCATTTTTCAAATCTCTGAGCAAAGTTTGTTTTATTTTTAATGATAGGCGTTTCCTTAACGAATGAATAACTTGCCCTAGTGGCCACACATGCGCTCTTAGTCTCCTCATGCCCAAGGTCTGGGGTTCGATCCCCCCCTCAGACCTTTTGTTTTTATTTTCCATTTTAACGCGCGTGTTTCACATATAAACAACTGGGATCCCTCTTTAGTCACACTGAGCGTGTAGCTCAGTTGGCTTTGTTTTGGTGTGGTAACTATAAGGGCGTGAGTTCAAGCCTTGGTGGAGACATTCCTATTTTTTTACCACTTTTCACACTTATTTTCTTCACAACTTCACACAATTAATTAACCTATCAAACTAATTTATTTTCACTTCATTTTTCACACACTTGTCATTTAATACATCTATTTTGTGAATAATCAAAAAATCATAAAAATATTATTTATTTCATGTATTTTTATTAGATTTAAAATAGTATGTTTTAGGTGTTTTCTTAAATACTTTAATACATATTTTCACTTTGTTTTAACCTAAATCATTTTGTAAATAAAGTCTATGATAAAACCCTAATTGTTTAGGTCTTAATTAAGTAAAAATATTTATTTTTACTTTAATTAAGTTGACTTTTGTCAAATTTCAAAACTGTTTTCAATCTCCGAATAAATCAAATGATTAGGGTTTTCAAACAACAAAACCTTATATCATTCAAAATCATTTTCAATTGCTTTTACACCAGTACTGTAAAGTACTGGGCCTCTAATAGAGTGTAAGTCCCAAAAACCTTCTCTTCTTAGCTTGTTTTCAAAACTGTATTTTCAAAATCTTCTTTCTGTTTTCAAAACATTCTTCTGGTATTTGAAGGGCATTATTCCCGGTGAAACTCTTCAGATACCTATGTGACCTTTGTCCATCTTCACTTCTTCTGTTTTCAAAAACCATTAACTGTTTATCATATATATATTCAACTGTTATCCAAAAATTACTGTTGAGGCTCTGTACATACTTCTTCAATGGCCTCCACTTCATCCAGGTTAGGCTTTACAAGCTTTCAATTTACAGTATTTATTTAAATTACTGTCAAATATAAGTTGTGCATATATTAGTTTAGAACTACGTTTGAGTATAAACCTTAGGACAGTTAAACTATATATATATTATAGGAATATGGCCTAGGATTGAGAATGTCTTCCCGGTGAAGGCTCTTTCCTAATTAGAGATCTGTAGTTCAAACCCCCAAGATGAATTATTCCCGGTGAAACATCTTGGCAAAAACCTTAGAATCCAAATAATAGGACACATCCACCCAAAGAGGAATTATTCCCGGTGAAACCTCTTACCCATTTGCTTAGAGCCAAAATAAGTTCAAAACTACATAGCTTCCTCTTGTGCTATAACAAGGACCCTCGATTAGCCTCCTCTTGGGCTTTGTACAAGGACCCACAGGCTTCTTAAAAGCATTTCCAGCTTCCTCTTGAGCTTGTATACAAGGACCCATCAGGTTTCTTATAAACATAGGAACAGGTCTTTAGTCACCTTTTAGCCTACCCTGGTGAGTTTTCTTCCAATTTAAACCAGACTTTGAACAAGCTAAGTTTGTCTCAATTTTGCATTGAGTACACCTTTTGGAATGAGAGACATGGACAGTCTCTGTCACCCTTATCTTCATCAATTTTCCTTAGCAGAGTCTAGGATCCATGCTTTGGGTCATCCTCAGCATTGAGTCAGCCTTCATCTTGGGCTTTAAACAAGAAGTCTCCATTAGATAATCTTTCTGCCATCCATCATTTCAATATAAATCCCTGGAAAGGGTTAGCCTCCAAAGTCAATTTAAAATCAATCCATCATTTCAATAAAAATCCCTGGAAAGGGTTAGCCTCCAAAGTCAATCAAAATCAACCTCCATTTCAATAAACCCCTGGAAAGGGTTAGCCTCCAAAGTCAATCATTAAATGTCAAAAAAATAAAGATTCATTTCTCTTAGGAGATAATTTCCCCAAAAGAGTCAAAACCCCTGGAAAGGGTCAGCCTCCAAAAAACATGATAAAGTCAGTCTTTTACCAAATAATTTCTCCAGCTGAGTCAAAATCCCTGGAAAGGGTTAGCTTCCAAAGAAAAACAGTCTTTTAATAAATAAAACCTCCTCAGTAGAGTCAAAACCAACAAAAACAGTTAGCCTCAACCTTGGGCTTCATACAAGGCACCCAAACAATAAAACTCCCCTGTTAATAGTCAGCCTCAACCTTGGGCATTGTACAAGGCAGATAATAGAGTCTCCCCAGTGAGTTCTTCATCATTCAGTAGCCACAACCTTGGGCTTTGTACAAGGCAGATAAACCATATTTTCATGTGTCAAAGATTCCTAAAACCTAGGATCTTTTCCCCATAGAGTCATCCATACTCAGTTTATTTAAGAGTCCGCCACAACCTTGGGCTTTGTACAAGGCAGAAAATAATGTTTTCCCTAGCCAGAGTCAGCCACAACCTTGGGCTTTGTACAAGGCACATAAAATAGAGTCATTCATAGTCTCAAAAATTCAATTATCCTCAGCAGTCAGCCACAACCTTGGGCTTTGTACAAGGCACACAAATATAGTCTCCCTAAGTAGAGTCAGCCTCAATTCTGGGCTTTGTACAGAACACTAAAATACCCTGTAATTAATCCTCAGTGGAGTCATCTCCCAGAGTCAATAATATTAATTAATCAATCAAAAAGCCTCAAGCTTGGGCCTCATACAAGCCAGCTAAAGTCAAATCTTTTATACAGTAGATAGACATAGCTTATCTCTATAGAGAGATATTTTTACTACTCTACCACATTCAAACAAACAAACATTTCAATTTCAATTTCAATCAAAGTCTCCCATTTAGGACTCTGAAAGACATGCTCTGGCACATCCCCAGACTTGTGCACTTTCCCTAATTTGGACGAGCATCTTTCTTTCATTTAAGAGGCATCTGACTGGCATACTTGCACACACAAGTAAGGTCCCCCTCTTGAATGAAATGAATCCAGTTATTCTGTCACTCCTTTAAATGTTTGTGGTAGAATAGTACAAATACCTCTCTGTAGAGATGATTTCATGTCTCTTTACTGTAAACAGAGATTTAATTCCAAGCTTCAACCTTGAGCTTCAAGCAAGGCACCAAAAACAAGTAATTTCCCTAGTTAGTTCCCCGAACTACATTAAGCTCTGACTTCCACTAGGGATATGTAGGCATGAGGTTCACAAGGAATCTCAGCGAGCTAATAAAATACCAAAAATAGTCAGTCTGTCTATCTGTCTGTCTCTTCAAATCAAATCAATTCCTTCTCCTAACACAAAGGAGAAACTTTCCCAATCATTAGCAGCAAACACAATCACAATGACACAGAGAAGGTTCCTGTAGAGTACTACAGATATGTAGGGTGTTTAAACACTTCCCTATGTATAACCGACCCCCCGGACTCCAGAATTTCTAGTCTAGGTGAAATCCCCACGCTTAGCAAACTCCTAGGGTTTAGTTGAGATCTTTTTTCCCCTTTCCTACTCGTAGGACAAATAAGAAAGTTCGTGTGATATCGTAGGAAGAACTGAAACAAAATTCATCCCACCACGGGCGCATCCTCCTTCCAAATTTCGCGTGAAGGGTTTAGCGTGCCGTCCTCCCAAGTGAAACGGGGAGGTAAAAGAAAACGACACCACAGAGACATATTCACATGCTTATGCTATAGCTGTGTAAATTGTCTTTAGCCGTCTGCTCTTTCTAATCGCAAATTCATATCATTTATATATGTTTTTGTCATCATCAAAAAGGGGGAGATTGTTAGAACAAGATTTGTTCTGATCAATATTCTTAGTTTTGATGATAACAAGCATATGAATTTTGTGTGAGATAATGTGGTACTCTAAAGAGTATGCACAAATCAGCGCTCAGAAGCTTTGTCTCAGAAGGTTCAGCATGCAACATCAGAACATGGTCTGGCAAGACATCAGAAGATGGTCAAGGCAGAATCAGAACATGGGTCTATGGAAGCATCAGAAGAACTTGAGATCAGAAGTAGAAGCACTGAAGTTCTCATGGTATCATGCTCAAAAGCACTTCAAGGTCAGAAGACAAGAAGATGCTATGCACCAAGCTGTTTGACTCTGATGATATTCAAACGTTGTATACACAAACATCAGATCAGAAGAAAGTACAGGTGGCAGGCTACGCTGACTGACAAAAGGAACGTTGGAAGCTATTAAAGGCAATGTCAGTAGACACAGCGTGAACAAGGCTCGAGGTAGTTGACAAAAGCGTGAAACATTAAATGAAATGCTGTACGGAATACGCAAAGCATTAAATGCTCCCAACGGTCATCTTCTCAAGTGCCTATAAATATGAAGTTCTAATGAGAAGCAAGGTTACCCATCCTGAACGAACTTATTCTGAAAAACTTGCTGAAATGCTGTTCAACTCAAAGCTCAGAAACTTCATCTTCATCAAAGCTCACTACATTGTTGTTGTAATATATTAGTGAGATTAAGCTTAAACGTTAAGAGAAATATCACTGTTGTGATTATAGCTTTTCAGAAGCATTTGTAATACTCTTAGAATTGATTACATTAATTTGTAAGTAACTAGAGTGGTCAAGTGTTGATCAGGATACTCTAGGAAGTCTTAGCTTGTGTCTAAGCAGTTGTAATTAGAGTGATCACGTGGTGGTCAGGATACTCTGAGAAAGTCTTAGCTTGTGTCTAAGCATTTGTTCCTAGAGTGATCAGGTTGTGATCAGGATACTCTAGAAGACTTAGTCGTAGGCTAAGTGGAAAACCATTGTAATCTGTTGCGATTAGTGGATTAAATCCTCAGGTGAGGTAAATCACTCCATGGGGGTGGACTGGAGTAGTTTAGTTAACAACGAACCAGGATAAAAATAACTGTGCAAATTGTTTTTATCGTTCAAGTTATTAAGACTACACTTATTCAAACCCCCCCTTTCTAAGTGTTTTTTCTATCCTTCAGAATTTTCTCAAACTTTTCTTGATTTTCATATAGTCGGCCGTAGATGTCCCGATACGAAGTCAACTCCGCAATAAGTTCCCGTCCGACTAAAGTGTGATTATTTTCCCCTTTACCGAGCAAACCCGCAACGACCCGATATCCACAATTGCCGTCGCCTCCAACATCAACGATGTTATCGATATATTTGTGCATAAAAAGTGGCATCTCATCAATGTAGACAATGGGTGATTTTTTTATCGGCGGTGTGCGTGGTGGCTTCGAAATACGGGCACCTTTGTTACCACTACACTTGGACTTAGGTGTCTCATGAATTTCCGGGAACGATGCATCAACATTTTCAAAGTAGGAAGGAGATCGTTTTGTTGACGTGTCAACTTGTGTAATTTTGGACTTTTTCGGTGCACCTTTCGTCTTAACCGGTTGAGATGGCGGTTTCAAATCGGTGGTCTCCAGAAATGCGATCTTTCGCAATTGTTCTTTGATATGCATTTTTGTTGTGTCGTCCGCTTTAGCAAACTTCTCCATTATCACTTCCAACTCGTCGGAGATGGTGATTTTGGAGTCATTTTCTTTCGGCGGGTCAAAATCATCAAAACGAAGTTTCTTCCAATGGTCGGCTACCTCATCCATGCGTATGGGTGAATTCAACTTTTTCTTTTTTGCAAGTATACAAGCACATGGAAGGCCGCATGTCTTTCTAATGGTGCACCCACATAATGAATTATCCGTCCCCGTGGTCTCCGACCGCTTAGCTTCATGAAACAAAAAATTCAAACCCGTTCGAGATATGTTGTAAATCAATTGGGAGAATAGAATTTGGCCCTTATACCGGTGTTCCATAACCGTCTTGCTCCGACCGAACGATGTTTGAATTTCATTGTGTTGATTTTGGAGCATTTGGTTGACGGTGTCCCATCCCCAACACAAATCTCCCTTGCTATCACCCAACCACCTCTTGAAGACCGCATGTGCGGATTCAACTCGGTTAGTCGTGGTGCAACCAAGATGTCTAACCCGATTTGTCCAAGCGCACACGACTTTTTCTCTAACTTTGTCAAGAATGGTGGATTCGACGTAATGACAAAAAGTCTTAATGGAACCACACAAAGACCTAAAGTGTACCAATTTCTCGGTATACACCTCTTCGGAGTATGCATCCAAAATTTCCCTCCATGCCGCCATTATCCTATCAACCACAACACCGGCTTTGACAACTTTACCATTTTCATCCGGCCTATATTTTGTCCCAACCGCGGGTTTCAACTCGTGTCTCACGTTGCAAGTTATGTGATACCGGCAAAGTAAAGCGGTATATGTCGGGAAGACGGTATCGACCGCATTCATCAAAGCATTGTCCCGATCGGTGACAATGACGTTTGGCATAACCTCTTGATCAACTAACAAATACTTGCAAATTCCCAAGGCCCACGTAAAGTTGTCTTCTTTTTCACACTCCAAAAAAGCAAACCCCACCGAATAAGTCTTGTCCGTCGAGGTCACACCGACTATCTCTAGAAGCGGAAGCCTATATTTGTTTGTCTTGTACGTCGAATCCATGACTAGAACGGTTGGAAATGTGTTGAATAATTTGATACTTTCGGGATGAGTCCAAAAAATATCACGCACCGTAACTTTATCCTCGGAGGTTCGGAAGCTTGAAACATATTTGTTATCGCCTAGTAGTTTAAAAAGTTGTTGCATTTCCGACCAAGGGCCCATATTCAATACTTTGAGATTGTGCCGTTCATTGTAAACTTGCTTGATATTTGAAATGCTATCCGGATTCTTACGCTTCAAATCGGCAAGTATGTTGCGAGGCGCCACTTTGACTATCGTTAGGTCCGATATCACATTCCGCTCTTCGCGGGACAAACGACACGCCATTGGATGTCCGTGTAACTTGACATCCAAGGCATGATTATGAATTCCACAAATTACGGTTAACCGCCACAAATCATCAACCCTCCGAGTAGCATGCAACTTAAACGGACACCCGCACTTTCTCGATCCCGTGTCCTCGTGTTTTAGCACCCGGTTTGATTGTACATAACTACCACCCCGTTCGCAATTCAAAACAACGAAAGCTTTCCGCCTACTATTTCCGTTGTCCGACCATAAAATAAAAATTCCAAATCCATGTTTGTTAGCTTCCTTCCGAACCCAATCAATCAATTGTTCGCGACTACCGAAGCTCCGATCATTTGTAAAATGTTGCCGAACATCGACCGCATTGATCATAGTAGTAACGTCAATAATCGGATCGTTATTAACGTTGACAATTTCCGGAACTAATACTCCATCGTCTCGCACAATGTTGTCCGGATGCACCATACCTAACAAATGAATAAATTAGCAAAATTGGCCAAAACTGTTTTTTTTTAACTGCCAGGGCATATTTTGGAAGTTCATTTCCAAAATTTATTAGGTAATATATTTCGGAAATGAACTTCCGAACCATATCAGTTTCAGCATAAAATTTATCAATCAATGTAGTGAAATAGGGGATGAAATGAGTGATGTTTACCTGAAATTGTAGCTTTCTATGCTCCCTTTAACGTGATCAACGGTTTGAAACTTGATTTTAGGGCGAAAAATGGATGGAGATTGATTGGGTTTTGGAGAGGGTTTTGAGATGTTTTGGAGAAAAATGATGAAATAGTGAAGGAGGGAAATTTGTATATGCAGGAATATTTTCGGAAATTATCTTCCGAAAATATTCACGTTTTTAAATTTTTTTAACTTCGGAGATGCATCTCCGAAAACACCACTTTTTTGGTGTTTTCGGAGATGCATTTCCGAAGTTAAAAAAAAATTCAAAAAAAAAAAAAACTTCGGAGATGAATCTCTGAAGCAGGGTGTCATACCCCAATTTTTGACCCTAAGATTACACATCATTTGTATACCAATCATCAATCAAGAGTTTCATCTTAGAGATCTGCTTGTGATGTTGTGTTCAATCCATCTGCAAGGGAATCATCGAGCACCCATGTTTTAGTCTTGTATATATTTTTCTACTAACCAAAATACCAAAAATATTGCATTGTGCTTTTGTGTGTTTGTGTTTTGTAGGTACCAAGTCAAAATATCCCTCAAAAAGGCAATTTTTTCAGCATTCTTCAGGAAGCAATCGATTTGCATAATGGAGCAATCGATTGCACCAACTTGATTTTCACCAGATTTGCATTCTGCTTTCTGTGCAATCGATTGCACTAAAACAGCAATCGATTGCACTAAAACAGCAATCGATTGCACCAACTGTTTTTTCACTAAATTCAGGCAGTGCAATCGATTGCACCAAAACAGCAATCAATTGCACCAATGCGAAATTTTGAAGAATGAAGGCAAAATTCAGCTTTTGAAAGTGTTGACATCATTTGCAAGCATGGGAAGCATGACTTGGTTCTTACATTTGATTTCCTACATCATCTAATCATGAACCCTCATGTGATTGCATCAAGACCATTGGATTTCATTTTTGGCTCCAAAACCATTTCCCAAGCCTAATTCTATTTTCCAATCCTAACTCCAAGCCACAAAATCTCCCAAGCCTAAGTGCTATAAATTGAGGCATTCCCCTCCTCATTTTTCAAGCTTTGATAGCCAAGAAACTTATTGCAAATTCTCTCCCCACCTCTTCCAAACCCCTCACTCAAAGCTCTTTTCTTCTTCCATAAAAATTAGTGAGTCACATCTTGAACCTCACTAATTTAGAGCTAAACCTCAACATAAACACTACTTTCTTCATCAATTGTGAGAGATCAAGGCTTGTGGTTGTGTGTTCTTGAAGAAGATTCAAAGTTTGTGAAAGATTTGGTAAAATTCTAGATCCATTCCATAATTCAAGATGTGATCCATTGTTGTTTATGCTTGATGCACCTTTGGTGCTACATTGATGAGATTTGCTTGCTTACTTGATACATTTTCGTGCACAAATTGATCCAAGATCTCAAGGTGTTTGATTTTATGTTTAAACTAGTTTTACTCCTTTTGATTGCTGTTTTTTTGAAAAAATTGCCTAGTGCAATCGATTGCTCTCTTGCTGCAATCGATTGCACAGTTGAAAAACAGCGCAGATTTTGAAAATTGAAGAAGGAGCAATCGATTGCACTCCTGGAGCAATCGATTGCTTGCTGAGCAGAATGTGTTTTTTGCCTTTTTGTGGCTTGTCTTTGGTTCTAACTCATCTTCTACTCCATTCTTTTGATATTTTCTTTGAATCACAAGTTAGAGGCCTAATTTCTCTCTAATTTCAATGGACTTAGGGCGTTGATAGGATGAGAATCCAAATCCGCAAAATTATGTGATTGAAATTATGGATGAAAGGAGCTTTTAATGTGGTTCCATCTTTTACTTCTCTTTATTTTGATCGATGAAAGTCTTAATACCTTGAGAATTCTTATGGATTCTTGGTAAAGACTAGATCACTCACCATTTTTCTTTTCGTGCGGTATTGCTTTCGGAGAGTGATCTACATATCGCTTCTCTCGCATGCATTAGCACATAAAGTTTTGACCGGCCTCGTTGTAGGGTGATTTCTACATAAATCACTTGGCGATCTGCTTAACAAAGCGCAATATTTTGTGTCCCGAATCAAAAAGATCAAATATGGAAGAGAATTGTATGCGGTTGATTTAAGACTTATAGAGGTTTATCGTGTAGTCACTATGATTTTATCAAGCTTCTGATAAATTTCTATTGAATTTAAATCCGAGGACATCCTTCACTCACCATCGATCTTTCTTACTAACTTTGATAACATACTTGACAAGTTTCAAGATGGTTATCTTTAACATCTAACAATTGACTTTAATTTCCGCAATTTATTATATCGCTCTTTTATTTTACGCTTTATTGCTTTATTTTATCATTTCATCATATTTACATTCCGCCATTTTTTTCTTTGTCCATTTGGACGTTTATAATTCCGCTATTTTCTCTTTGTCCACTTGGACATATGTTTATGCTTCCGCTATTTTTCTTTTGTCCACTTGGACCATACTTTACTTTTACGCTAAAACACTAATAATCAACCAAAATATAAAAAACACTTAAGGCTCTCTTTTAGACTATTGGTTACTATCCCTAGCATTTGGGAGATTCGGACTTATGGACTTAGTACCTCTGGACCCCTATGATATTGTTTCTCTGCTGTTATTCTGTCTGTCTGGCATTGGATTGTTGTTTGTTTGTATGTGCAGGTATTTCCTTGAAAGCCCTTGATGGTTAATTCCAAGGCATTGATATAAGGATTTTATCCGAAAACAGCCGTTACTCTGCCCGATTTTCGTCAGAATTTTAATGTGCTTAATGCGAAATGGTGCTAAGATAATAAGTTCATCTGGATCCCCAAGTGATAATGTTGGTTTAGCATTGATATTCCAAAGGATGGGAAATCTACCTTGACTCACAATGTCAAGTGTTGGCTTCTTATTTCGGTTAGACCGTTTCTTTCCTTAGCTTTTATTTTACGCAATAGGATAGCCTCTTCATCTCCTCCCATTCTTAAATTTTCAAAATCTTCTCCCTTTTTCAAAAACCTTCTTATGTTTGCAATCTTTTCAAAACCGTTTTCTTTAAAATATCTTTTGCCCTTAGTGGCCTTTTCCTCTTTTTCTTCAAAAGTTTAGACACGATTAATTTTCGAAACGAGTGGTTATACCCCACGATTTGGAAATTGATTGATATAATGAGATCTTTTCCGCGTGAGAGAACTAGTGGCATACTCGTCGATTTTATCGGAGTTGGAGCCCTTCTTTCATTAGCGATGCAAAGAACTCGTTTGTTCTCATGCTCAAGATCAATGGCTGAGTATTTCTCTCCAACGACGATAAAGTGTTTATTCATTTTAAAAATGTTTTCCCTTTAAGCGGAACTACATTAGCTCTGACTTCTCCATTGCACCGAGGAGGTATGTAGGCACAAAGCTTAACGCTTTGCCGAGCTTATTTTAAAAATAAAACAAACCCTTTTTTTAGCACACACGACACAGATTTTCAAAAAGGTTCCTGTGGAGTACCACAGATATGAGGGGTACTTTAAACCTTCCCCTCATATAATCAACACCCGTACCTGAGATCTCTTTCTTGTTTTAAAAATAAAACTTTGGGTTTTTCGTTCTTTTCCCTTTTCCTTTGAAAAAATAAAGCGCGGTGGCGATTTCAAACGGAATATTGATTCGAGTCAATCCCATGGCTTCGATATCAGATTTTCCCCGCTACACAGGGGCAGTTTTGGTTTTTCGCTGGGGGTGACCCCCATAGGGAGGTGGGTAAAGAAAATTTCTTATTGTATTATAATCTGACCAAATAAAAGTTGGACAGTCATGGAAGTAAAGTAGAATAAGGCACCTTATCAAGGTTTTCCTTTTGTTTTATAAAAATATTTTTCAATTCTATAACACGAAACTTCTCCATCAATTTTTAGTAAACATTATTTACGATACTCAATTTATAAAATTGACATTTTATTTATAAAATTCTTTGATATCCTAACAAACTTCAATTTTTAGTATACATTATTTACAATACTCAACCATAATTTGTAATCCGAATTGCATTGAAGAAAAAAAAATACTTAAACTATTTAAATGGTTAATAAACTGAACCACATATTATAAATAATTCAGTTAATTAAATTTAAATTTATAAACCGGTTTTAATTTATTTAAAATTTTTACCCTTTTATATGCAGTCAATTATAACTTTCCAAATTGCAAGTCTCTAGTTTTAATTTAAGTTCTATGGCCACTTAAAATAATAGTTTATTTTACGGAACCTAATAAAATTTATTATTTTCATTTTTTTATTGTGAGTAATCAATTGCAAAATGCTTAATTATGTTTTAATGATATCATAATCTCATATTATGAAGTAATCTGTAAAGTTTGTTTCAGCAAGAAAATTTGGGATAAATAAAACTTACTTATCGGGTGTGTGTTATACATATACTATAAACTAGTAGATAAGTAAATATAAGATTTTCAAAACGTTTTAGATTCCATAAATTTGGATTTTCAAAACGTTTTATAACTGAATGAAAATTGTTTTATTGAAGGAATAAATATATTTATAGAAGGAATAAAGAACAAGATGAGCAAAATAACTAACAAGAGGAAAAAACACAGTAAAAGATACCTCTTGAAGAATCAAAATAAATCCTCTTCTCCAATATGATTACTCTATTTTCTGAACGTCGGCTCGGCTGGTGTTGCTATAGATTGCTTGCAGCAGGGGCTGAATAATGTTAAAGCCGGTAGACACAATCAGAAAAACAACAAAATTAGCGGAAGGTGGGTGAAGGAGATAAGGGAGAGTGAGAGAAGTGGCTTTTGAGTGAGACATAGTTGAATTTATAATGGAATGGAGCCAGAATCAAACCACTACTTTTTCTTTAATGCCTATAGGCGATAATATAGTACTACTTTTTCTTTAAATTCAAGATGTTGCCAGCTATAATATAGTACTACTTTTTCTTTAAATTCAAGATGCTCCCAGCTAATCCTTTGTACCATTCAATACTTTTAGCAGACATTAGTAAGTTCGAAAGAAAATGTCTTCAGCTAGACTTTATTATTTTAAAGAAATAAATATTTAGAGGTGAAATTTTATAGCGAAAATTATCCAACCCTATTTTAACTTCTACGAATTCAACAAAATCACTTTGTTTTATGAGTAATGATATTGGTACACTGAAAAGTGACACTACACCGTATTTTGATATGGTTTTGGCTTTTTTTAATTATATTTAATAATTATATTTTTTACTTTTTCAATGAAATGATACAAATATGTGATGTATATTACTTGGTGTAAGTTATGGTGTAAAGATTTTAGTGTAAGCATAGCACCCCTCTTGTTTTATTTATCATAGATTTCAATTGGAGTGTAATTTTCTTTTCCAAGATTTTCCTTATCCTTTAATAATCGAGTTTAAGAAATTTAGTTCTCCTATCAATATTATCTTGCTTTAAAAAAATTATTATATATCAAAAACACAATTCTTAAAAAATTGTTTGAAATTGATGAAAGCTAGTATACTTTCAACTTTTTCATTGAAATAGCAAGAAAAATAGTGGGGGAATCAATTCTTACAATTTTACCAAATATGATAGAGCAAAAGTTAAAAGAAACAACGAAAACTATACCCCAAAATATGTAGTCACATTTCTTTTGTATTATTCGAACTCAAAAGTAATATGTTGCGTTTTATTGCTTCGGATTCATTCCGTGTATACTTTGCGTTTTGAAAGAAATGCCTTATACCGTTTTGTGCCTTAATAATTAGTTTTTTTTGTTTATGTTAATTAAGACATGGATAAGACATGGATGAATTCAAACCGATTGTCGAAAGAGTACGAGAAAGGGGTATGGGAATTCGTTAAGTTTGCGGTTGCGCACGCCGAAGACCCTATTCGAATGACGTGCCCTTGATTGGGGTGCTGTTATGGGGGTCAGGTTGACGGGGATCAGTTGGCATCGCATTTACTATGGTTTGGAATTGATAGAAGTTATACATGTTGAAATTTGCATGGTGAGAAAAGTAACGGGAATGTTGAGTTGAGGTGTAATACGACGTATGCTTCAAACGACGATTGCACAGACACATACGATTATGATCGAGTCGAAGAGATTGCAGAAGCGCTTGAAGAAGATCTTGATGATTGTCCCAAAATGTTCGAGAGGTTGGTAAGCGATGCAAAGAAACCATTGTATGATGGTTGTACAAAATTCACAAGATTGTCTGTGGTGTTAAAGTTGTACAACTTAAAGGCGGACAATGGATGGTCGGATAAAAGTTTCACAGAGTTATTAGCCCTTATGAAAGATATGCTACAAGAGGATAATGTTCTTCCCAATCAAACGTATGAGGCCAAAAAGATGTTGTCCTCTATTGGCATGAAATTGATATGGATGAAGCTGTCTTTGGTATTGAATTCCTCGAAAATATTGCACTAGATGACATGCATGAGATTTTTAAGCATGACCAACTAGGCATCGGTAATATTCACTCATACATTCGGTAATCCGATGAATATATTGTTTAATTAGTTGAACAATTTATTTACACATTTCAATAAAAATAATCTAATGTTTATTATGTTTTTTATTAAGGTTGTTGTATGACAAAGTGTTACGCGGGACTGAATTGTCAAACAGATTCCATTTCATGTCCTCCGCCCATTGCAGCGGAAAGACCATTGCTACGGAACCGGAATCAGTTAGACAGCGCTTAGTCAATAGATTTCTGACCACCGGCAATACAGAAAGTCTGTTTCTTTGAGCGTATAATACCCGACCAGTAGGGTTAGTTTCTCATTCTTGGTTCATCTAATCTTTGTTTCTTTTGCGTAGCAAAATTTTCATATAAACATTTGTTTTAATTTATAGAGCACACTAGTTGTTGCTTTCTATCAACCCTATAAGAGAGGTGGTATATTTTCTGAATTCGATAGTTGGTGAGTGGACCAATTATCCGGCTATGAAGTCAATGATTGATACGTAAGTGAGATCGTTCTAAATATTCGTGTATATTTATATATTTAATTATTTGTGAGATTGATCTAAATATATGCTTTTATATTTCTGTTAGATCAATACAAGTGTTCCGAAGTCAAAGAGACGCACAGGTATCCCGGACTAAATCAAACAACATTACTTGGATCAAAGTGCAGGTACATTAATTTTCACAATTTTGCTTATAATAGTTATGCTACTTGATAAAACTAGACAACTATAAAATATTATTTGTTTTTTTATGTAGTGTCCGCAACAGCAAAACAGTCATGATTGCGGATACTTTGTTTTGAGGTTTTTGAAAGAAATCCTTCAAACGAATCAATTAGAGATTCCAATCACGGTATGGATTTATAACTTAAGATAATTTCTTATAATTTATTACATTTAACTAAATCATTGATATTATGTTTTTGTTATTGTTTACGGTGATTTCCGGTAAACAACCGCTAGTCTTCCAAACTATAATAAATATGATTTGGTTACTCGCAGGATCGACTAGATTGA